>NC_056750.1:509313555-509378555 GCF_019279795.1 Protopterus annectens
TTGTCAATACTTAAGCAGAAAGGGGGTAGCTTCAATGTGGAAGAAACAATGGAATACTAAAAAGACATGTATGTAGGAATGAAGGGGGACAAGGAAATAACAATTACACTATTTTTTGCATAATATAAAGCACTATTCAACATAACAATAATGGCAGTTTTACCTAATGCAGCCACATTTTGGGAGGGAGTGCATGCTTTGAGGAATTGGAACATTGTAGCCAGTATAAAATATGTAGATAGTGAAATGAGAAGGAGGAAACTGTAGAAAGAAGGAAAACTCATAGGAAGTTAAACTACAGACTACAAGATGGGCAGCTGTGTGGACACTAGTCAGGTCACACAAAGGAGTTACAGGAATTTCTCAAGGCAAGTATGGATGCAACTGGACAGAGGCTACATAAATAATGAACACAAACATTAAATATAAATAATGATGTTAGGCCTACAAATGCTACATCATATTTTACCAAAAATAACATTAAAATGATTTATGAGTGCACTGGACATTTCCAGGATACTTACTGAAATCAACAGAAACCGTGAATTCAAGGTCAGCTACACAATGAGGCAGTAAGTGTCAGAGAATAGACATCAAAAAATGGGATTATTACAAAGAGAAACAGTATAAGGGGGAAGAAGGCAAAAAATAAGCACAAGCAGAAAAGCAATTGTTAATGAATATTAACAGAGAAAAAGAAATGGACAGATTATTACAGATGTGGGAAGATGAGAAAATGCTATTACTAAGCAAGATGGAATTGGACAAGCTTTAAATTTGCAAAATGTCCACAATCCCAAATAATATTGGCTGATAGAGTTAGAGAGAATGTAGCCTATGGACTGAAGAAAGAGTGAGAATAGAACAGACTGGAGGAATTCAGAAGATATTAAGCACTCTGTGCTGAGGAAAAGACTACAAAAATGTCCAAAACCAGCATATTGCATAAGGGAGGAAATACAACTGCCCTAGTTAGAGGAGATAATGCAACAACAGCAGAAGAGGTTTGGAAGGGTGTGATAATCTGAGGGGCTGCCAGCCCAACTAGATAGAATTTTGTAAATAATTCTGTGTCATTGTAAATATTAATATGACCCACAGGCTTGTTTCACAAATGTAAAGAAAACGGTGTTATGTGTTGAGCTTTAAAAATGCAACCACAATGCACCCTGCTGGAAGAAGGCTGATAAGTAAAGCATTTTACAGCTATAAGTGATCTCAAGCTCGGAGACAGGATGTCTGCAGATGGAAATTCTTTCTATTGCACTAAGACAAAGGTAATTACTAGGTTTCACATGTAAAGTGTATTTTATTGCTGTGGCTTCCTGACAGGTGCAGATTAAAGATATGTTGCATTTTAAGTTCTGTGAGCCTGGGAAATTTAAGCAGAAGTGTCAAGAATGATGTAATCTGAAATGACTCAGCAGTAATGTGCATTATCAATTTAAGAATTTCTCAGAGAGAAAGATTAAGCATTTTGTTCTGAATCTGACAACTCACCAACACTGTGCATTGCTCTGTAAGTAGGATCTTGGTATTTCTCTTAGAGATAGATAGGAATATTGCCAGATTAGTCTAGTTGTTTTCTATATTTATATTAGACTGCCCTACAATGTCGTTTTAAAGTTATTTCCTGTGATTTCTGAACTAACTCTCTAATGTCATGGTGTTGAATTAATGAGCATTGTCTTGTGTTTTATTACTAAATAGTTTTAAACCTTTTAACTGTGGCTGTTTTGTGTAGACATAATTTAAGCTCTTAGAGTACTTGCATGTATTTGGTGATACTGTATAAGCCACTCCTACATAGCCTTCAAGTCTCAGTCACACTTACCAATTGGATAAAAATAACACTGCATGGTAGAACTGGACACCCCTTTGGTAAGGGCCTTTATAGTAGCTGATTAGTAGTAGTTGGTGGCAGTCAGTACTACCATATAGTCTGGGCAGAAGGGGGCAAAGTTGGAGAACCTATGCCAGCCTTCCCCAGGAGAGTCTGTGTGTTTGTATACAACTCAAATCTCAAAGTGTGTGCGTGTCAGCTACCTGGGTTGGGACACAAAGCACTGGTTGGACAGAGAGGGTGCTGGAGGTTTTGGCTTGACAGCTCAGCTGAGATCTGAACCCTATAGCTGTGCCAGTGGACAGTCGTATTGGGGATCTGGAGAAAAAGGGAGAAACCAGCCCCAGACTGACTGATCTCTGTGTGCTCTTAAGGGAAATTGTACTTTACTATGCGAGGACTGAGGATCCTTGATTACTGGGCCAGTGCACGGGCGTCGCATATTAACTGTTTGGCAGTGGTGGAATATCCACATCAAGTATTAATTGCTTGACAGTGGTGAGTTAGCCTCATCACATATTAATTGGCTTGTAGTGGTGTGGATAGTGAATTCCTGTAGCTTGTGTACAGTGATCACTGAAGGTGTTTTTGTACTCTAAATCAGCCATGCAGTGAACATTCAGAGTTCAGATCACAATTGTTTTATTTCTTTTGTTAGCTTAGTTAGTCAGGGACAGCAGGCAAGCATGTCAGCAGAGGAATATGGCAAGCTGACAAGGAGCCAGTTGGCTGAGATGTGCCAAGCTAAAGGAATGGTGCATGGAAACCTGACTAAGGCAGACATGATTGCAGCTCTGGTCACAGCTGCATCCAAGAATAGCAACTAGGAAGATGATCAGACTGGCGTGGAGATGTACAAAACTCAAGAAAATGGACAGCTCAACCGTTCTACAGAGAACTTACAAATCCGTCTGGAGCTAAACAAACTGAGTTGGAGGCCTAGTGTTTTAAGTTAGAAGCAACAAAGAGACTAAGACATCTACAGATGGAGGAGAATGAGAAAAGTACAGTTGTGCACACTTACCATAAATGTAGATGTTTGAGTGTGTTCACTGTTGCAGTCATCACACTTGGGTTATCTGCCTACAGGTAGCCCTCAGTCAGCCCGAATACCAGAGTCTTAGTATTTCTGCATCAGATGCTATTGCTTCTTCCATGATGTCAGGTCGTCAGGGGTATAAAAACAGGCAGCCGGCACTATTACATCAGTTTTTCTTGCCCCAAATGTCAGGAGCCCCCAAACAGGGAGCTAGTACATGGTGTGGAAACCACCACCAGTAAAATGTAAATACCAACACCATTAGGAATAGCCATAGAGAGGAGAGATAGAAAGATAGAGAAAAACAGGGGGCTGCAGGGAGGGAAACCAGGACTACAACAGTGAATACACTTGAACATCTACATTTTTGGCAAGAGTACACAACTGTACTATGTTCTTCGTGTTTCACTATTGCAGTCATCACACTTGGGTCGATTCTCAAAGCTGAGGAAGGGTGGAGGCAGTCAAGAAAAGTTAGGGCTGGCTAGAAAGACCTGCAAGACTGCTGTAGCAAATCCTGCCCTGGATCTGGAAAAGACAGTTAAGTGGTAATGCTTGGTGAAGGTGTGTACAGAACTCCAGGTTGCAGCTTCCAGAATGTCCCTGGGTAGAGACTCCTCTGAGAAATGCTGTAGAGGTAGTAGCCCTAGTGGAATGTGTTCTGACCCCCTGAGGGGTTGGTTTTCCATGGTGCTTGTAGCAGAAATAGATGCAGTGTGCTATCCATTTGGAAATGGTTTGTTTAAAATGGTCTTGCCCTCTGCCCCTGTCGCAATGCTGACTAGCAGCTGGTCAGATTTTCTGTAAGGCTTAGGCCTATCAAGGTAGAACCTGAGCTGTCAGTGCATGTCTAAAAAGTGCAGGATCCTTTCCCCTTTATTCTGAGGGTTAGGGAAGAAGGTGGGCAAATGGATGGATTGGTTTAGGGCCACACTGGACATCACCTTAGGCATAAAGAATGGGTTAGCCCTGAGGGAAACCCTGTCCGCATGGAAGATAATAAAGGGTTCCACAGCCATCAGTGCCTGTAGCTCAGACACTCTCCTAGCTGAAGTAATGGCTAGAAGCAAAGCCGTTTTCCAAGAGAAGAAATTTAACTCTGCTGAAGCAGCAGGTTCAAAAGGGGGAAGCGTGAGCTTTTCCAGTATAAAGTTAAGGTCCCAAGCAGGGGTGGGTGCTCTCCTTGAGGGCCTTAAATTGTTAGCCCCTCTCAGGAACTGTTTGATGAGAGGGTGAAAAAATAGAGGTGGCTCAGTGTTGTAATGAGCCGAAATGGCAGTGGCATGAATCTTAATGGAGGAGAAGAATAGGCTTCTGTGGATTAGCTCTGCTAGGTAATCCAGGATTAGAGGTAAGGAGGCCACAGGTGTGTCCTTTATTTAGACTGAATCCAAGAACAATATCTTTTCCACTTTTCCGCATAGGATTTCCTAGTACTAGGTCTTCTGGCTTCAAGAATGACATCCAGCACCTGTTTGCTTAGGGTTGCTGGTGGAGTATTCAAGGAATAAGCCAGGCTGCAAGTTTTAGGGTTTGTAATTGTGGATGCAAAATCTGTCCCTCCTGCTGTAACAGCAGGGTAAGGGTCTGGTGTATGTGCCAGGGTGGCACTGTTGTCAGGCTGTGCAGGAGTGGGTACCAGTGCTCACGTGGCCAGTCCAGGGCAATCAGAATTGTCCTTGGCCTGTCTTCTTTTATCTTTAGTAGTAATCTTGAGAGAAGGGGCAGAGGGGGAAAGGCATAGATTAAGAGGTTTTCCCATTGAAAAGATAGGGCATCCACTTTCCAGATCCTGGTGCAGAATTGGCTTAACTGGTGGTTGTGAGGGGAGGCAAGGAGATCCACCTCTGGGGTCCCCCATCTCTGGATCAAGAGGTTAAAAGTGCTGGGCTCCAATTTCCACTCGTGTGGGTCTAGGAGATTTCTGATCAAGTCGTCTGCCAGTGAATTTTGTTTTCCTGGCAGGAATTGAGCTTATAGATGGACTTGATTATCCAAAGCTGTGCTCCACAGAGTCATGGCTAACCTGCAGAGTGGGTAAGAATTGGTTCCCCCCTGATTGTTTATGTACCACAGAACTGTGGTGTTGTCTGTTTTTATCAGCAGTTGTCCTGGAATGATTATGTATCTGAAAGCTGTCACAGCATTCTGTTCAGCAAGCATCTCCTTTTGGTTGATGTGCAGAAGAATTTGGCTTGGGCTCCAGTGGCCCTGAATGCATTTGCCAGCCATGTGGGCCCCCCATGCATAGTCTGATGCATCTGTAGTCAGGGTTTGGGCAGCGTGGGGTAGAGTAAAATGCAGTCCCTTGTTGTAGTTGCATGCTTCTGCCCACCAAAGGAACTCTGCCCTCAGACAAGGTATGACAGGAATGACTATTTCCAGGTCCTGAGAATGCTGGCACCAGAGACTTTTTAAGTACCATTGAAGTTTCCTCATATGCAGTCTTGCATATGGAATTAGCAGAATACATGAGGCCATAAACCCTAGGGCTTGCAGTATTTTTCTTGCAGTTAGCTGGGTTCTGGTGGCCATTTGCTTGAAGTAGTCTGTCAGATATAAGTGTTTTTCTGAAGTGAGAAATGATATCTGGGAATTTGTGTCCAAGTTTGCTCCCAGGAATACATGTGACTTCTTTTCGTTGATGGTGTACCCCAAAGAAGTGAGAAGGCTTTTTACAAATGCCAGGTGCTAAAGCCGCAATTCCTGGCCATCCGCCTGAATCAGGCAGTCATCCATGTATGGGTAAATTTGGATATTTCTCTGCCTGCAGTATGCAATGGCTGGAGCCAGGCATTCTGTGAATACCCTGGGCACACTAGATAAGCCAAAAGGAAGTGCAGAGAACTGATAATGCATAGATCACGCCCTGAAGCGTAGATAATTCCTGCACGATTCCCTGACGGGGATGTGCAGATGAGCTTCTTTTAAGTCTAGGGTTACTAACCAGGCATCCTTGGCTAGCATACGGAGAAGCTGTTGCAGGGTAAGCATTTTTAATTTTGGGATCACCAGGAAGGTGTTGAGAATTGAAAGATCCAGAATTGGGCACCAAGAGCCCTCTTTCCTGGGTACCAGGAATAGTCTGGAGTAGAATCCCTGACCCCTTTGTTCTATAATAGCTCTGATGTTGAGCAGGGAAAGAACTTGGTTTTGAGCCTCTGCCCACTGGTTTGGAGGAAGGTCTGGAAACCCGCTTGGAGTTAGCAGTGAATGGAAATCAAATTTGTACCCCTGGGATATAATGTTGAGTACCTATCGGTCCTGAGTGATGGACATCCAGTTTTTTGCATGAAGGGCAAGTTTTCCTCCTAGGGGCACAAGCAATTGGGCAGGACTGGGAGGTAGAGTTGAGAAGTCATTGTGATTTTTTTCCACAGGGAGGTGGCTTACCACTCCCTGTTTTAGGTGTGGGAGCACTCCATTGCTTAGAACTCTTCATACCCTGAGACTGTAGTCTGGGTGGTCTGTTTCCCCTAGGTCTAATTTGGGAAAGTATGAAGGGGGCTAGAAAGGACCAGTGTTTTGAGGTTCAATGCCTACCGAATCGAGGTGGTTGCACTTGTAAGAATTCTTTAACAGTTTGCATAGATTTAGCTTTTTCTTCCATCTTTTTAAGAACTTCTGCTTTGGTGCCAAACAAAACATCCTTTAAAGGAACTTCTAGTAATTTGGATTTGACATAATCTGGTAAGGTCTGCTCCTTCAGCCAAGCATGTCTTCTCAGTATAGAGCCAGTGACTGCAGCCCTGCAAGATGCTTCTAGGGCATCAAAACCACACTGCAAAGTATGCTTACTAACTTGGTTTGCAAAATACATAAGCTCTTGCAAATCTTTATTTTCTGTACAATCTGGAAATATTACCATTTTTGGTTTAATGAGATTCATAATATGTTGCTGATACTTCAGCATGTGAAACTGGCAATTCAATGCCCTGATAGCAAGAGTTGCAGAGGTATATACCTTCTTACCCCATCTGTCTAAAGCTCTTGAATCTCTGTCCAAAGGGGTAGGAGTTTTGGCTGTAGTAGCCTTAATGTCTTTAGGTCCCTGGGAAATGATCTCTGGATCAGCAGTAGGATTCTTGAAAAGAAATTTGTGGGAATCAGGTACTCGGTAGTACCTGTCCGGTTTCCTAGGGGCCAGAGGTAAGGTGTCTGGAGTAAGACTGGATTCCAAGAAAACATCATCCACATCATCTAGGACAGGGGGAATAGCTAAAGGCCTGTGGTGAGGTAGCTCTAAAAATTCTATTGAGTCTCTTTTTGGACTGAGGATAGTCTTGGCATTCCCAATGGAAATGCTCTCAAAGTATGCAAGGTTCCACCAAAAGAGAAATCCTCTGGAGGTGAGGCAGAGGGAATGGATTCCTCTGCATTTGAATCCTCATAGGCTGATAAGGGCATGATGTCCTGATAATCAGAAAGGTCAGAGTCAGTGGATTCCTGGCCTGCAGAATCTGAAGGCAACTGAATTTTTTGTCTCTTAGCAGGGGAAGGCTGGCTTCCCTTAATTAGCGTTATAAGGTCTTCAGCCATTCTAAGCATTTGTTTTTGTGGCATGGGGGCCTGAGCATGCACTTTGGTCATCAGTTTTCTAGGCGTAGTGTGTACACTGGGCCTAAGAAACTCGGTAGTTTTGGCTAAAAACGTCATCGGTTTGAGTCGAACATCGGTAGGTTGGAAAACATCCTCAGAAGTTGGTACCTGCACAGTGGCACCGGACCCATCCAAGGCAGAGACATCCGCTGGTTCCATAATCGAAGAAGCACCTCGCGGCATACTGAACTCCGGGTCTCAGCAGAGGCCTTCAAATCCACAGAAGTGGGCATCAGGGGCTGCAAAGGCGCCTGAGTACCGGTGGACTGGCGATTAGCTTAATGGAAGCGTCGTCAGTAGTTTTGGACCTATGCAGTCTCTGTCTTTATCCTTACATTTTTTTCAGAAGATTGGTAGTCGGATGGCTTACCGAAGCCGTTTCGGAATACCGAGATAGAGAGTGAAAGAATTTAGCAACAAAAACAGTCCAATGACGAATGGTTTGGGTGTTAAACAAGGCACAAAACCAACAGCGAGGGACATCGTGGTCTGGGCCTAAACAGGTGACGCAATATGAATGAAAATCTCTGAGGTATTTGCTTTCCACAGGCAAAAATTAACTTTTTCTGACATCGGTTAGAGCAAGAAAAAAAGGATCCCCAACGGGGTACTTAGCTTTAGAAGACTTCAGGATTATCAATCGGAAAAATGAAAATTTCAGGTAGCGGCCAACCGGCACTTGCGATTTGCTTCTGCTTCGGGCTCCTCGGCAAGAAAGACCGATGTAATGGCATTGGCTGACTGTTCTTATACCCCTGACGACCTGATGTCATGGAAAAAGCGACAGCATCCGATGCAGAAATACTAATACAGTAGTATTTGAGCAGACTGAGGGATACCTGCAGGCAGACAACCCAAGTGTGATGACTGCAACAGTGAAACATGAAGAACGTCTGCTATACCTGGAAGCGGAGGAGGAGAGGCAAAGGCAACATGAAAAGGAGATGCTGACTCTTCGCCAGAGTCATGGAGGTAATGGGGAAGGAAGTAACTGGACCCCAGAAGCACTAAAGGTCAGTACATTTCTTCCACAGTTTACAGAGGGGGATAATGTTGATGATTGTATTCATATGTTTGAGAGGGTGTATAAACAGTATAATGTTGACCAAGGGGTCTGGGTATGGTTCCCGACCACCTTACTCCATGGTAAAGCTGTAAATATTCTATCCAAACTGTCTCATCATGACTTTTTAAATTATAATGCTGTAAAGAATTGTTTGCCAGAATTTTTTAAGCTAACACCTGAAGCTTATAGGAAAATGTTTTGTGAGCATAGACGCAAGGCAGATGAAAGTGTGTGTGAATATGTTGCTGAACTAAGCACTTTTCATATGTGGGTGAGTGGATGTCAGGTCATCACTTATGAAGGGATGACAGACCTTTTGGTGAGGGAACAAGCTCTTGGCACTTTGCCTCAGGACATGAGGATCTGGTTTGCTGATAGGCAATGCTCTACTGTAGATGAGTTGGGGAAGAAGAGAGACTTATACCTGACAAGCAGGGCATCCCTGCACAGGAAAGGGACACACAGTGCTGCTCATGGGTCTACGGGAACCCATGGTGGGCAGCCCAGACTGCCCCAACAGAATCTACCAGTAGCAGGGGAAGCAACTAGTCGAGGTACACATCCAGGACCTAGGGTTACATGTTTTAAATGCAACCAGTGGGGGCCATGTAGCATACAGATGTACATGAAGGCAAGGTGGAGAACAAAAGGTGGGAGAGCCAGTAAGTGGGAACAACAAAATGCCAACAGCAGGTTAGTCTTCAGACAAGGGTACCAAACTACCACAAGAGGTTATATCCTATCGTAGTGAATGGCAAAGGGGCCATTGCCAAGAGAGAGGGAGCCTCTGTCAACCATTGTGAAGCCTGCATTGGTTACTAAGGAGCACTACTTGCCTGGGCAGTTGACACCAGTCAGAGCTTCAGGAGGGACCCCATTTCAAATACCTTTGGCTAGGGTTCACCTTGACCGGGAGGGTGGAAAAGGAAGCAAGCAAGTAGGTGTATTTGAGGATATCCCTGTAGATGTCCTGATAGGGAATAATTTTCATAATGCAATACCATGAGCTCATGCATTTACATGCAGTCAGGCTTGGAGACAAGCATGTGGGAGACCCAGACAGACTGCACACTTGCAGCCAGGACTGGTGAGGTGGTTACTTCAGGGATGGAGCTACCCTGTAGCAGTGAGACTGAAGGTGAGCCACAGCTGCTTGTGGGTACTGATATTCCCTTGGACAGAGCAACTGCAAAGCCAGTGGTGAGTAGTAGTACCCGGGCTGACAGTGAGGCACCGCTGTCAGAGGATACCAGACTTCCTGTGGAAGGGGAACTGGCCAGGGTTACAAAGGGAGTTGAGACAGGCTCAGCTCTCAAACCCTACATTGCAAAGCCTGAGGCAGGTAGCTAGTGAGGCACCTGATACTAAAGGGAAGGGGAAATCTTTATAATGGGACAGAGGGTTACTAGTACAGAGAGTGGGGACCCTCTGAGGAAGGGCTAGAAAGTGTGAGAATACAGCAGATGGTAGTATCTAGAGCCTGTCTGGCACTTCTAGCCATAGCCCATAATATTCCCTTTGCAGGTCATACGGGCATAAAATGTACAGAGACTTACCCAGAACTTTTATTGGCCTGGAATTTCCAGAGATGTAACAGGGTACTGCAGACCTGTGAGCAGTGCCAAAGGGTAGGCAAGGCAGGAGACAAGGTGACAGCTCCTTTGATGCCGTTGCCTGTAATTGAGGAGCCATTTCAGAGAGTAGCTATGGATATTGTGGGGCCTCTGAGTACCCCAAGCTCCAGAGGGAAAAATATATATCCTAGTAGTAGTAGATTATGCTGCAAGATACCCTGAGACAGTGGCTTTGTCCTCCATTGAGGCAGAAAAGTTGGCAAATACTTTGCTAGAGATTTTCAGCAGGATAGGTTTCCCAAATTAAATACGGACTGACAGAGGTGCCAATTTCATGTCAGATCTGCTGGGTTGTCTGTGGAAGTACTGTGGGATGAAGCACCTAAAGTTCACCCCATACCATCCCCAGACTAATGGTCTTGTTAAGAGGTTAAACTCTACACTCAAGTCCATGCTACAGGCATTTGCAGACCAGTTTAAGAGGGAGTGGGACAAATATTTGCTCTGTTTGCTTACAGACAGGTTCCCCAGGAATCCACTGTTTTTTCACCCTTTGAGTTGTGGTATGGGCATAGGATGAGGGGGCCTCTAGATTTACTTTGAGATGAGTTGGAAGGCAAGTGTGAATCTCACAAGGAGTCTGTTGTGGCATAGGTTCTAAACCTTAGGACATGTCTCAGGGAACTCATGGGTTTGGCCCAGGAGAACCTGGCAGAAGCCCAACAACAAAAAAGGTCTGGTATGACAGGAATGCTCAAGCTAGAGAGTATGCTATAATGCAGCAGGTGATGGTTCTCATTCCTGTCAGACACAACAAGCTGCAGGCAGCTTGGGAGGGATCCTACAAGGTGGTAAGGAAGGTCAGTGATGTTGACTACATGGTAGAACTGCTAAGCAGGAGCACAAATTGTACCATGTTAACATGATGAAACCTTACAATGATGGGGAGGCCCTTGTGCTGAGTATTTGCAGTGGCTTGCAGGAAGAGTCTGAGGGAGATCTGATGACTGATTATCTTAGTGAGGCTCATACTGACACCTCAGTGGAAGGGGTAGCAATATCCCAGCAGCCATTTCCTACCCAGGTTTAAGAAACCAGAGCAGAGTTACAGGAGTATGAGGACATGTTCAATGGGAAAAGTACATCTGTGTACACTTAACATAAATGTAAATGTTCAAGTGTATTCACTGTTGCAGTCATCAAATTTGGGTTATCTGCCTGCAGGTAGCCCTCAGCCGGCCTGGATACCAGAGTCTTTGGATTTCTGCGATTATCAGTTTTTCTTGCCCCAGATGTCAGGTGCCCCCACAATAGGAAGCAATTATATGGTATGGTACACCCCCATCAAAAAGCAAATACACAAGAAAAAATAAATATACCAACAAGAAGGAAAGGTAGAGCCAAGCTAAGTCAGGGGGCTGGAGGGAGGGTAACCAGGACTGCAACAGTGAATACACTCGAACATCTACATTTATGGTAAGTGTACAAAACTGTACTATGTTATTCATGTTTCACTATTGCAGTCATCACATTTGGGTTGATTCCCAAAGCTAAGGAAGGGAGGAGGAAGTCGAAGAGCATTAGGGCCAGCTAGTAAGCCCTGCAAGACTGCAGTGGCAAATCCATCTCTGGATTTAGAAAAGATAGGCATGTGGTAATGTTTGGTGAAGGTATGTACAGAGCCCCACGTAGCAGCTTCTAGGATGCCCCTGGTAGGGAATCCACTGAGAAATGCCGCAGAGGTAGATGCAGCCCTGGTGGAATGTGATCTTATCCCTTGTGGGGTAGGTTTTCCATGGTGCTTGTAGCAGAAATGAATGCAATGGCCTATCCATTTAGAAATGGTTTGCTTTGAAATGGCCTTCCCCTCTGCCCCTGCAGCAAAGGCAACTAGCAGCTGCTCAGATTTTCTGAGAGTTTTAGTCCTGTCCAAACAGTATCTTAGTTGTCTGTGCACGTCCAAGAGAGTGCAGTATTCGTTCCCCTTTGTTTTGTGGATTAGGGAAAAAAGTAGGCAAATGAATGGACTGATTTAGGGCCACACTAGACACCACCTTGGGCATAAAGGAAGGATTAGTCCTGAGGAAAACCCTGTCCGTAGGGAAGATAATGAAGGGCTCCACTGCTATGAGGGCCTGTAATTCAGACACTCTTCGTGCTGAAGTGATGGCTGGAAGGAAGGCTGTTTTCCAAGAAAGGAATTTCAACTCTGCTGTTGCAGCTGGCTCAAAGCAAGGAAGACTGAGCTTTTCCAATACAAAGTTAAGGTCCCAGGCTGGAGTGGGAACTCTCCTGGGGGGGGGGGCAAGGGGTCTTAAATTTTTGGCCCCTCTAAGGAATTGTTTTAGCAAGGCGTGAGAGAAGAGAGGTGTCTCAGTATTATAATGTGCTGGAATGGCAGTGGCATGAATTTTAATTGACAAGAAGGATAGGCCCTTGTGGGGCATTTCTGTTAAGTACTGTAGATTATGAGGTAAGCTGGGCACCGTTGTGCCCATCCTCCAAGCCTGGCTCCAGGAACAGCATCTTTTCCACTTTTCAGCATAGGATTTTCTAGTACTAGGCCTCCTTGCCTCCAGAATGACATCAAGCACCTGCTTACTGATGGATGCTAGAGGAGAGCTCAAGGAATTAGCCAGGCTGTAAGGTTCAGGGTTTGAAGCTGAGGGTGCAGAATCTGGCCCACCTGCTGGGACAACAGGGAAGGGGTCTGAGGCAGGTGCCATGGTTGTAGTAGTGCCATACTGTGCAAGAGAGGGTACCAGTGCTGGCATGGCCAGTCTGGTGCAATCAGTGTTTTCCTTGGCTTGTCCAGTTTGATCTTTAGTAGAACCTTCGAGAGGAGAGGCAGCAGGGGGAAGGCATAAACGGAGAGGCTTTCCCAGGTAAAGGACAGGGCATCCACCTTCCAAGCTTGACTGTGGGAGTTCTTGTGCAGAATTTGTTCAATTGGTAGTTCTGAGGGGAGGCAAACCGGTCTACTTCTGGAGTCCCCCCATTTGTTCAAGAGGTTGAATATTTTGGGTTCTAGTTTCCATTCGTATGGGTCCATGAGATTTCTGCTGAAGTCATCTGCCAGTGAATTTAGTTTGCCTGGCATGAATTGCTTGTAGGTGTACTTGGTGGCTCAAGGCTGTGTTCCACAGAGCCATGGCTAGTCTGCAGAGAGGGTACGAGTGGGGTCCCCCCTGTATGTTTATGTACCACATAGCTGTGGTGTTGTTTGCCTTTACCAGTAGTTATCCTGGAAGAATACAGTCTTTGAAGGCTGTCAGATCATTCTGTGCAGCTAACATTTCTTTTTGACTGATATGCAGGTGCATCTGTCTCGTGGGTCCATTTGCCCTGAATGCACTGCCCTGCCATGTGAGCCCCCCCATGTATAGTCTGTGTCTGTTAGGGTTTGGGCAGCAGGGGGTACATTGAAAGGGAGTCCCTTGTTGTAGTAGCAGGCCTCTGCCCAACAAAGGAACTCTGTCTTCATACAAGGAATGACAGAAACCATTGTTTCCAGCTGCTGAGAATGTTGACACCATAGGCCTTTTAGATATCATTGGAGTTTCCACATATGCAGTCTTGCATATGGAATAAGTAAAATGCAAGAGGCCATGAACCCCAGAGCTTGCAGTATTTTCCTTACAGATAGCTGGGGTTTTGTGGCCAATAGTTTGAAGTAGGTTGTCAAATAGATTTGTTTCTCCGGAGTGAGGAATGCTATCTGGAAAGTTGTGTTCAAGCTTGCTCCCAGGAATACAATCTGTTGGCAGGGTACTAGGTGAGATTTCTTTTCATTGATTGTGTACCCCAGTGAGGTTATAAGTTTCTTTATGAATGCCAGGTGTTGTAACAGCAAGTCCTGGCTTTCTACCTGAATCAGACAATCGTCCATGTATGGGTGCATTTGAATATTTCTCTGCCTGCAAAATGCAATGGCTGGAGCTAGACACTTTGTGAACACCCTGGGCACAGTAGATAAGCCAAAGGGAAGTGCAGAGAACTGGAAGTGCATGGAGCCCGACCTGAAATGTAGGTATTGTCTGCAGGATCCTCTTATTGGGATGTGCAGGTAAGCTTCCTTTAAGTCTAGGGTGGCCAGCCAGGCATCCTTGGCTAGCATAGGAAGAAGCTATTGAAGAGTTAGCATTTTGAATTTTGGAATCACCAGAAAGGTGTTGAGAATAGAGAGGTCCAGGATAGGACGCCAAGAGTTGTCTTTTCTAGGTACCAGAAAAAGTCTTGAATAAAAACCTTGTCCCCTTTTTTCTGCTGGGCCAGGCTGAATAGCCCTAATACTGAGAAGAGAGGGAACCTGCTGTTGGGCCTCTGCCCATTGATTTGGGGGTAGGTCTGGCCAACCATTTGGGGTTGGTAGTGTGTGGAAGTGGAATCTGTATCCTTGGGTAACTATGTTCAAAACCCATTTGTCCTGGGTAAACGGACTTCTGCTGCATCATAACTACATTTAATGGAATGGCCAACTACCTGGAAAGAAGTTCCCAACAAGGACAAGGCAGAAGTCTCTCTCAGAATCAGGAAGGTCAAAAATAACTTGGGAAGCCTGAGAAAGAAGAGCCAAAACATATCTGGTCATAACAGCCTGATAATTAACAGACAGAAAGGCTAGGGTGGTTGAAGTATAAATCTTTTTACCCAGACTTTCCACAGTCCTGCCCATCCTCATCAGAAGGAAGAAACTTGGTAGAAAGCAATAATTTAGAAGGCTTGTTGGAAGCCACAGAGACCACCGAAGGGTCAGCATATGGATACTTACAAAGGAATTTGCAGACATCAGGCACTTTATAAAACTGATCAGTTTTTTTTTGGAGCAGGGAGCTGAGAGTCTGCGGCCTGAGAAACAGAAGAAAAGGCATTCACTAAAGCAGACAAAACAGAAGGCGCAGCAGAGGGTCTAGGAGACTCCATTTGAAGGAGCTCATATCTTCTTTCCACATCAGACACTTGGGAACAATCCCATTTTAAGAATTTTGTCATCCTGGAATGGTATCCCAAAAGGGAATCGCCTGAAAATGAGATTCAGGACTAGCAGACACCTCTTCCTCAGAGCTGTAATCCAAAGGGGAAGGAATCTGGTAAGAAAAGGCCAGTTATTCCTCATCACAATCCTCCTCTTCCTCAGAGAAAACCTGTTCTCTTGAGCGGGACGATGACCAAGGCAGAACCTGGACAGAGACCCTTGACGGTCATAAGAGCATTGAACAAACCCTGTGCAAAATTCTGCTGTTCACTTTGAGGGTCCTTAGGATCAGAAGAGATAAGTTTAGTCTTTTGTTTCTTTTTAAAAGGGATGTCTACCTTATGAAACGTAGAAGGGTGAGATGTCGGTCTATACTTAGCTGTAGTCAGGACTTCCTCCCTCACCACTCTGAGGAATCCCCTGGGCCCTTCGGTGATAATCAGCCACGCCCCCCCCCCCCCCAATGTCTGAAATGGACATCTGCAAGGCCTCAGAAGACATGCAAGAAGCCGGATCCATGCCAGCCTCTGAACTGGTCGAGGCAGAGGAATCAAGCCCAGGAACTGGATGATACTCCCGGCTTTCACCGGCCTAAAGAGATGTCCAGTGGAGGAGGCACAGACAAAAAAAATGACCCGACTTTTTGGCCTTCTTCAAAGACTGCTGACCCTCAGACTGGGAAATACCTTCCACAGAGTCTCACTAAAAGCTTTAGACGCTAGTTTTCAAGATAGATGGCTAGGGGTGAAAGACGACCATGTAAAGTCTTTGGAACAAAAGTCGGACAAATAGTATAGGACATCTGGTCGTAAATACACCTAAACAAACAAGCACTGCCCATAATAATGTTTATGGGAAAATCTATTTCCCACACTGGCATTTACTCTTTCTGGATCACATGAAACCCCACAACACAAATGCTAAAAACAAAAGGATAAGCAAAAAACCCCAACAGGGGCACTTATCAGAAATGGCTAGGCAAACCAGCAACAACTCAAGTAATCAGGCCGGCGATCAAAGATGGCATTTGGACTGGCAGCAAGTAGTTCTGAGGATGATATGTCCAGGCATCACCGTTATGCTCTATGTCTAGCATGGGCAGCATACGTGTGATGTAAAGCATACTGTTAACCTAAAGGCTTTGGTATACTGGCCAGACATTAGCCCCCCCCCCCCTTGTCAGGGGATCCCTTTGTGTTAAAAATACTGCAACAGTGAAATGGAAGGACATCATTCTGAGACAGTTTAGTCTTTTTGGGATATAAAATTAAAGAAGACAAAACAAAAACTATAGCTGTAAACCACATACCCACACAAACAGGTTCAGCAATACACATTTAGGAGGACACAATAAGATGAAGTATTTAGAAGTATGGCTTAAAAAGGATTCTGTTATGGCAGCTAAGGATATGTGGGAAGAGACTAAAAACACATACTGAGAAACTGGAAGCTCTTGTTTGCGGCTATAGATAGCAAGACACAAGCAGTAAAAACATTTAGTCACTTTAGTTTTTTATACAGGTCAGGCATATTTTTTTTTTTTTTTTTTTTTTATCAACCAGAGGAGAAGCTATAGTTAGGAAATTAAAAGTGTAAAGATTTTATCTGGGAAGGGAAGAGGGCAATAGTCTAGTGGGGTCTCTTGGAAGGATCAACTTAACAAGGTGGTTTACCTGATTTGAAGGGATATTTTACAGCTACACAGTTGAGGCTTATATGCATAACTGAAGCAGAAAGCTATAATTCAAAGTGGAAAGGATGATGAAACAGGGGTGCATTCGAGAAATAAGAAGTATGAGGGATTTTAAATGCAGATCCTTAAGGAGAACTGCAGCCATACATATTATTATATTCATAAAATCAACAAAGTATTCTAAAGTAGTAAACCAACATGAGAATGGAGATTCTGCCGACACAGATGACTGCAATTAAGGGTATAGAGAATGAGCAAGAGGGGACTGAAATTTTACTGGAGAAAACTGGCAAAGGAACCAAGGTATTGAGAGCAAATCACTAGACAGGGAAAGGTAACAGAATAGACATTTGGACTACAGGCTATAGAATGCGTTCCCTACTGGGGACTGACATCACAGAGTACACGCCAAGAAAAAAGGATAGGGGAATCCTATGTGAACTACCTGCTCTGGTACAGTTTTTAGTTGAATCTGGAACAAAAGCTGCTGTTAAAGGGATAATTAGTAGGGAATATTAAATATTGCATAATAACCATGGGAATCAATCACAGGAGATTAGAAAAGAATTGACTAGCAATTCACTGGGAAACAATGGAAGGACATATGTATGGCTCCCAAATATGCAACAAAGTCTAGAATATTTAGGATTTTAGCTTGGAAGCATTTGCAGTGTTAATTTTTAATATACCAAGCAGATTCAAAATAATTTTTCTGTAGGTAGGTGGCAAAGACTGGAGGTGTGATGGGGAAGAAAGAGGTTAACTGGAAACATGTTTTGGGAGTGTAATTTATTTGACATTTACTGGGATAGTTTGGATAGGTTTCTGTACCCATTTTCAGCAGAGGCCCAGGGCGACAAGCTCGAAGTATAGGTCACATTTCACACTGTAATACATAGAAAATTTACATTTGTAACCGTAAATACAAAATTACATTTGAAACACTAATACACAGAGTCAAATATTTACAAAAGGACCGATAAACTGGGTAGAGTCAAATACTTACATAACTGAGAGGCAACATATTTGGTATGACAGAATGAAAAGTTGACATGAAAATCTAAGATTGTTATGGGGGTGTTTAGTTTCAGATATACTAGTGAAGATGGACATGATGCCTAAGTATTTTGAAAAGTGAGTTAAGCTGAATGCAGTGAATCAATAAAACTTTATCGAGCATGGTCTTAAATATATATTAGACAGACAGATTGAGGTTTAATATAGAGTTTTCATCAAAGCACAGGTATGAGGTTTTATGTGGATATATTAGAATTTACCGAGAGTTAGTGGAATTATGAAGAAAACAGAATGTTTATAGAGACGCTAAGATTCAATAGGAATGTTTCACGAATAAGGGGTCAAAAGTAGATTTGAGTTTTAAGTAGGACAAGTAGATGGTTATCCTGGTATAGAGCATGAGCACAGCCATTCCTTTTTGAGGTGGTCTTTCAGATAGAGTTTAAAGGATTGGTTAACAGGTAGCTGTTCTAATGGAAGTAAGGAGGGAATTTCAGGCTTTAGTGATAAAGTAGGAGTAAAGGGAGTGTCCTGCTGATTTGTTTGGTCTACAGACAGCAAGTTGCTTTTGGTCATTTGATCACAGTGGGCGACTGGGAAAGTATTTTTGTAGGGTTGCATTTAGAGCAGTACATGTGTCAGGATGGTCAGTGATGGTATATGCAGTGAGTGAGTATACATTAAGTAGTTTGGTAGTTCAAGCCAGTTAAGTTGTTTCAGTGCAATACAATAATGGGTACGGTATTGAGCACTAGGAATTTTATTATAACATTGTTCCAGTTTTTGAATATTTAATTTCTGGAGAAATATGAGAATGGGAGCACCTGGTGCAGCAGTAGCATTGTTGCCTCACAGCAAGAGGTTCTCCCGTTCGATTCTCGCTGGAGTGCGGGGAGTGCCTTCTGTGTGGAGTTGGCATGTCCTCCCCGCGGTTGGGTGGGCGTTCGAAAGACATGCGTAAATGGGCGTGCCTTCGTTGAAGGTTGAACGTCGAGCTGGCACCTTGGCATTTGTCAAAATCTACTGCCAATCATTAGCGGACCAGAGTTCTGCTGTGGCAACCCCTAACCGGGAAAAACAGAAAGACAACAACAACATGAGAATGGGAGCACCACAGAGGAGAGGAGGAAGGAGAAAAGTGTTGCTAATGTGATTGTAGAGGTGGATGTGAGGAAGTTTCTAGCTCTGTAGAGTAGACCTAATTTTTTATGTGTTTTTTTCATGGCATTTTATATGTGGTAATCAAATCTAAGAGCGTCATCTATTACAAATCATAGCAGCTTAGTCTGAAAGATTAGTTCAATATTGGTACTACTGAGGGAACATATTTTAAAGCCCCCCCACCCCCAAGGGACTTTGACGCTGGGAAAAAATTTTGTTTTGTTGGGATTAAGCACACATTGATAGTTTTATAACCATTTACCTGTGGCAGTGAAGGATTCCTGAGGATTCCTGAGTGATCTGATGTAGGTGAGTTAGATCGTTTCATGAGCATACAAGTGCTGAATCGTTGGCATACTGTATAATGGAGGCATGTTGTATCCATGCATGGAATGAGTTGGCAAGTATGCTAAACAGTAAGGATACAAAGACTGAGCCTTGTGGGACACCTGTATTTAAAGGGAGAAAGGGGGACAGTGTGCTCTGCTATTTTACTGATTGGAATCTTTGAGACGGCTCCAAAACCAGTTTAAGGTATTTGCTGTAAGGCCTAATGATGACATTTCTGTTTGAAGTTGCATGGCTAAAAGTATTGAAGGCTTTTGACAGATGGAGGAATAATGCAGATATGAATACGTCACTATCCCTGGCTTTACTGACTTTCCCATGAAAGAGAGCAGAGGTGTATTAGTACTATGGGATGGTTAGAATCCGCATTGGGTTGAGGTTAAAAGTCATTCCTGTGTAAGATACTGTAAAAGTTGCTTATGGACAAATTTTTTCCACTAATTTTGAAAGTGGGGATAGTATTGCTATTGGCCTGATGTTTGTGATGTCAGTTGAATTACCTCTTTTGTGAAGGGGAATGGTGTGTGACTTTTTCCAGAGCTTGGGGACAAATGACTCTTGTATAGATCTGTTTATGAGGCTATGATAGGTTATGCTACTACCTGCCATTTTTAGAAATAGACTACGTAAATTTGCAAAAGTAGAACAAACTTTCATATACACACACACAAGGTAGAATAAACTTTTAGCTTGTCTAGCAGATGTTGAGAGTGGTTAAAGGCACAGTCTGAAGGTTGAATGTAGAAGTACCATTTGATTGGTTCAGTTGAGTAAAGTTGGGTTAAGTTAAAACCCTTAGTAATGGAAGCTATACCATCTATAAAATAATTAAATGGTGCTGCAAGACCCATTGCAGTAGTATTTGGAGATGGGTTCAGATTAAGTTTTTGCCATGATTGTAGTATTGTATTGACTGATGACCAGAATTTTTGGGGATCTGTTTTACAACTATTCTGGAAATTTTTATAGTATTTTTTTTTTGTCCAAGGATATTTTTTTTGCCCTACCATGTAGTATTTTATATTGCTGGAAGTTTTGAGAAGTGTGTTTTTTTGCCCATTTCTCCAAGCTTTGTCGCTATTATGCACTGATTTTCTAGTAATCCTAGTTAACCAATGAGCATCATTTACTTTTATTCTCTTGTTCCTGGGGGGGGGGGTGCTACTTTATTACTAATGGTGAGGAATACTGTATTAATGTCATTATAGCTTCATCTAAAGAGATGCATTTTACTGTGTTTCAGTTGAAAGATAACAGCATTGCACTGAATGTGTCCAAGTTAAATTTATTTACATTACATTTTTTTTTATCTGCAAAAAAAATATTCCTAAACAACAAGCAGTAAATCATTAAGTATAGGCTGCGGAGTGGTCACAGAGTTAGGTAAGGCACCCAAATTCATGAAATTTAATGAGTTGGTAATTGGTTTGCAAACTTTAAAAAATCCCTACAGAGTATTTTGTCAGAAATATTGGATGAGAAAATGGGTCTAACTAAGGAATTTTTTTTTCTCGAGCTGGGAAACATGACATGATTTAACGTACTAAGAGATAAAATGTACGCTCTCAGAACGAATCAGTTGGAGATTGATTATCTGAAGGAATGTGTAAAGGTAGAAAGAGTACCAAAGGGTTTAAGATGTTTCAAATTTCCCAACAATGTTCAAATGGGAATGGTTTATTATAAAAAATTGTGTGATATCTTTAACCGTGCAGGTATAGAAATGTTAGAGGTAATGATAGTGGAGTATGAAGCGAAGGCTGATACTTTGCTGAAGGATTTAAATGTGCTTAATAATTCTTTAACTAGTGACTCGAACTTTCTTTCTGTTAAGAAAAGTTATGATAATTTATTTAAAGAAATTGATCAGTTTTGTGGTAAAGTTCTGAATCGCAAGATACACAAATTGGAAAGAGACCTGAGAGAATATAGGGAGGGGGTTGCGTACCCACTTCCAACTAGGGCTAGGTGGGTGAATAATAATCCTGTACAGCATGGCAATGAGCAAAATAATAATGATTTAACCCCTTTTCAGGACCTGCCTAGGAGAAGTGAAAGGTTATCAGAAAAAGAAAGAGATAGAAAACATTCACATCAGGATTTTACATTTCCCCCAGACAGGTCGGGGGGAGGGGATGAAATTTCAGCAGCAGAGATGGAACAAATAGTTACTATTATGAACTCTGAAACTTCATATGTTGCGGTTGAAGATTTTTCTAACAATACAGACTATACTGGAGTTAAAAAGAATAATTTCTCTGTTTACAACTACACTGATATAGAGGTCAAGAATAAATACTTTGACTTGTTCACAAGAGGTCTGCATTATGTTCCAGCACGCTCCTTTAAACTAGAAACAGAATTAGTAGATCTTAAATTATTTGTTCAACATCTGAATTTGGCCTTTCATTTTAAAGGTCAACCTTGTCAAGATAATACACTTTCTAGAAAAAGCACTTTTAACCCCCCTATACATCCTTCTATAAAGGTGTTTGAAGAATTGGTTGAGAGGGATATTAGAGTGTTAGATAACAAAAAAACAGCCATGGTTGCGTCTAATTTAAAACAAGGAGAAGTTAACTTGATAAAATTTCTCAAGGATGAAAAGTGTAGGGTGATGAAGCCGGATAAAGGGGGCGGTTTGGTTTTAATGTATACAACAGACTATGAAACTTACATTCATTGTATGTTACAAGATTCTGAACAGTATGATTTAATTTCAAGGAATGAGTTACACATAGCATATATGCTAAAATTAATTACTTATTAATGGATCATTTACTACAAGGAGCTATAAATGAGAAATTATATAATTATTTATTAGTTCCCAAACCAAGAACCCCTATGATTTTTGGTATTCCGAAAACACACAAAGGGTTAAACCCTTTGAATTTTAGACCAATTGTTTCCGGTCAAGGGGGCATCACTGAGCCCTTAGGAAAATATATAGATCACATGTTAAAGCAATTTGTTACATCCCTAAAGTATATATGTAAAGACTCTTGGGATTTTTTAAGGGGTATAAGGTCAGACCTCTATGACCCAGATCTACTTATAATAACTATTGACATAGTACAACTTTTTCCCAGTATACCCCATTCTGTGGGTTTGGAATGGTTTAATGAGGTAATAGTGAATGAAGCAAATATGAATGCTAATGTTACTAATTGAATTAATGGAGATGGCCTTAATGAATAATTTTATTTGTTTCAATGGAGAAATATACAAGCAAAAAACAGGGGTAGCAATGGGTGCCTCCTGTGCTTCCTTGTATACTAACATTGTATTACACAAATGGGAGCAAACTTTTATTTTTAACACAGATTGAGCGAAATATATTAAACACTATGTTAGGTATTTGGATGACATTTGTCTTTTGTGGTGTGGGACATTAAATGTTTTTAATGAGTTTATTCATTACATCAATACAACCACATCTTTTCTAACCTTCACACACACAGTTAGTGAAAATACTTTGAATTATTTAGACATAACCCTTATTAAAGATGTGGGTGACAACATTTTTGCTTCCAAGATTTATAGAAAGCCCACATACTCAAATTCCTTTCTGCATTTTGAAAGCAGTCATCCTTTTTATCAGAAAAAAGGAATTGTTAAAGGGCAATTTATACGTGCATCCAGAATGTCCAGTACTATGGATTATTTTCTTGAAGAGGTTACTTTTTTGAAAGAGAGATTTATTGAAAAAGGCTATCCTATTTCATTGATTAATGGTTTGGCCTTAGAGGTAACTACATGTAGGAATGAAAAATACCCTCCTTTATTAGGAATGACGGATATAGACGCAAAAAAGGTGGATGCTGATATTCACAATACTGACCGGACTGATTATATTCATACATATTCCAACAATTCAAGTTCAATAGAGGAAGTGATATTAAAATATTGGCCGGTTCTTACACTAAATGAAAAACTAAGAGGGGTAATTCCGGATCACCCCAAATTTGTTAGGCGTAGAGACACCAACATGTAAGAAATATTTGAAAGAATACAGATCACAAACACACCCTTTGATGGGTTAAGGAAGGGAACCTATAAGTGTGGGATGTGTAAGCAATGTAAAGCTATCATTAATAATGACACTGTATACGTCCCATCAAGAAAATATTTATGTCAAACTAATGGCTATTTCAACTGTAATGCAAGGTATGTGGTTTATTTGGGTTTGTGTATAAAATGTCACAGTTTCTACATAGAAAAAAGGGAAAGGACACTTAGACGTAGAATCTATGAACATTTTTAGGATGTTTCTAAGAAAAAAGAATCCAATGCTTTCTATAAACACTTATTGGTTTGCCCCAATATGGAAATTAAGTTTTTTGGTTTGGAGCAAATTATCCCCGACAATAGGGGTGGTGACTGGGAATCCAAATTAGAATTTAAGGAATTGTTATGGCAGCTAAAATTAAATGCTGGAAAATGGCCTGGGTTGAATGACAGTGTGAATTTGAGTAGTGTTTTAAAATTAAGAAGGGCCAAATTATAATTATTTATTAATTATCATTTTAAAGTCGTTAGTGATTTGTTATATTTTGCTTGTAATTTATGAATTTATGGTTCAGAATTGTAACGTAAATATTTATTATCAATATTTTTTAACATATTTGTTATGCGGTGCATTTTTTAGGACATTTATTTTATTTATTTTTTTATTTTACATTTGTTGACCGGGCTAGTCTAGCTGGACATATTTCCATTTTCAGTAGAGGCCCGAGGAGAAAAGCTCCACAGAAGTAAAAAATGTATACATACATAAAAATCAAACATAGATGATAAGCCATTTAGGAAAAGGTTAGTAAAAACAGCAAAAATTCCAAAAATCTTCAAATAAGTTAGTCTAAAATTAATTACTTAGTACCACACACAGAGAAATTCCATACAACATCATACAGGAAATTAAACATACTTAGAGATCAGGATGCAAAGATAATAAGTAAAGAAAGTGGAACAATAGGAGTGGGGTAGGGAGAAAAGGGCAAGAGGTGGAGAAAGTAGGTTAAGAAGGTTAGCAGGGAAAGAAGCAGGGTGGGGATGAAAAGGGAGAAGAGAAAAGATAAGAGGAGAAAAGAGTAATAGAAGAGTAAGAGAGATGGTTTGAGATAAGAAGTAGTAGTGCAAGGGTAATCAGGTTTACTACAAGGTTAATCAGGTTTACTACATGAACATTTATGATGTTTAATTATTCATTTTAAGGTTTTTATTTAATTAATATTTAAACAAAATACTATGTGCATATTCTTAATTCATTCATTAGGTTTGTTTAATGATAAAGTGCAATATTAAGTTGGTACAACTTTAAGCACTTATTCCAATACACTGATTTAATTAATTTAATTGATCACATGATTTATGCATTACATATATAAATGAAGTTTGAGTTTTAATTGTTTTTATCTTGATAAAGTTCAGCATCAGCTGAGTGAAAGCGCTTGATACATTTTGGAGTGGTGTGGTGTTCAACAATATAATAATAAATTTTACTGACTATAATCTTCAGTTTCCAGGCTGGAACTTCGCTCTCACCGTGGATTTATTATCTTTTGTTTTACTGGTTTTTGCGCTTTTGTCTTAAACTTTAAAAAATCCCTACAGAGAATTTTGTCAGAAATATTGGATGAGAAAATGGGTCTAACTAAGGATTTTTTTTTTCTTGAGCTGGGAAACATGACCTGAATTGCTTAGACATAGTAAGGCCTTGTTTGGTTTAATTCTGGTGGCTGCTAAAAAAAGCAATTACTAGAAAATGGAAATCAAATGTCTAATCCAACTGTATTTGAAGTGCTGAACACTGCTACAGAGACAAAAGGACTGGAAGTGGGATCTTTAGAAAAGAGTACGGGCAAATTACACAGAAAAAATGGAAATTGTGGGAATACATACAGAATACTTTGGAGGAGAAGTGAGGTTTATGGAAAGGCAGGAAATTCAGCAATGTAATACTGGATTAGTAATTGTACAAAATAATTTATAGTGACGTACAACATTTGTTATGTGAACATGTTAATATGGTTTTCTTTTATATAAATGTATGTTTGCCTATGTCGTAAGTGGTAATTTTCACAATTCAATAAAGGTGCTAAAATAAAGAGCTATGATGGGAGGAGCTTAAGTATTTACTGATAAGTCTACAAAAACAGCAAAACAGTTCCAAGAACTCAAGTACAGTAAGGTCTATGTGACAGCTAGGAAGCATATCCTAGTTATACTGAATCAAAATGTTCAAATATTACAACTTGGCGGCTCTATAATAACCAATATCTTGCATGAATGTCTACAACATCTGATATGTTCCAGTGTCCTAAGCAATCACTAACCCATCATAAATACAATCATTCAAACCCCAAAACTCTCCCCACATATTAACCTGTACTAGAGTCTGTACGTCGTTATTCTGAAATGTCTCCTTATGGAGATGGATTCTATGGAATGGACTCAGTACACAAGGGGAACAAACCCATCGAAACCTTCACACAGTAATACTTTGCGCCAAATCAAATACAAATTATTTCCCTTAAGGCAAAGAAGGCTAAGATGACAACAACTGAAATTAATCTAACCTCAAAGTCCATTTGAAGCACAACAGTCCATCTTCCTTCTATTTACCTTCTGTGGTCCAGCATGGTCCATTTCAGCAACTTACACCTCTCATTAGTATGTAGAAGTTTTTTTAAGGTGTGACCTGCCCATCCTCTGTAAAGTAGTAAGAGAGGGCACAGTATAATGTTTACCTCCTTTACAAAGTGCATCTTATCAGAAGCTTTAGTCATGTTAAGTAGAGACCAAATCTTTCTTCTGGGGTGTAAAAAGCCTTCTGGCATTAGGTACAAGTCATTCAAATATAGATTTAACTTTAGCATGAAAACTATAACCAACAGGAATAGATCACTTAGCCACAAACTCAGTCATTCTAACCACCACTTCTCCCTGAACAGCTCACCAGCATAAGAGGCATACTACACAATGACTCTTCCTACTCTCCTCAAACAGGTATTAGAATTACTTGCACAAAACAGAAAAGAACCTGATCAAACTTGGTATAATAGTCACCTTACCAGTTTTTTAAAACAGGATGTTTGTTTCTCCCCACAGAGGCTCAATAACAGAAGGCAGTACATCTGCTCAATCTCTATGTCTACCTAAGCTACTCTCCTGGCCACCCAACCAACTTGCTCCAATTGTTCAGTTAAAGCACTCTATGTTTGGCTCCCCAGTCTCACTACAGAGCTCATGTCACTTAGGTTGCTTGTGCTCCACCTCCCTTGTAAGCACATCAGACGCCAGAACTGCTAATCAAACAATGTCATGGCTTTATCCCTCCACCACAGCACTGTCCATCCCTTACAACGGGAAGTTGGTAACTGAACCTCTCATCTTGGAGTTCAGAGATGGCCAGCACACCAAGAATCAAGAGCAATTATGTGGAGAAAGCTCCAACCATAGTAAAACATCAGCAAAGACGATAACATTTCAAATCCAAGGCGAGTACTTGCTAAACTATGCTAAACATTACATGGGCAGTTCTGGCATCTGTCTATGGCATATTTATGGCTTCAAGCAGGTATTTTAAAGTGCATTTGACTGCTACAAGGCATTAGGGGAAGCTGCAGGCTGAGCATTTTTCAAGTTCATAGCCTATGGTAATCAAGGCATAGAAGGGTGCCTCCTCTTCTTGTGATTAAGCATCTAAGGATACCAGACAGGTTTTATTTGCTGTGTTGACCAACGTAGTCCAACTAGGACAGTGTCCTCTTTTTCAGTGGACACAAGGTGGTATTCATACTTGCTAGGGGAAACTTGACAAGGGCACCCAGGAAATTCCCCTTATTCTTCTTTGCCAAGAGCTGATATATTTTGCATCCATCTGAGCTACCACCAATGGAGGCAGATGAGATATCATCTGGAGTATGTACTGGAACCATGAGAAGATGAAATACATACTTCCCTGGCTCCAGAGTTTCACCAATATGCTGTCAGAATGGACAGACTTCTGTAATGTATTTTGGCCTCTTAGCTACAGCAGCAAACTTGCCTGGAAACGTAACTTGTCTGCAGCCAGTCTTTGAACTTTGACAGGGTTGTGGCAACAAGCTTCTTGAACTGGGAGCTTTCATTTTTAACCTGCGTCACAACCACGCAGTTTCTAGAGACTAAAAAGCACATTTTCACTTTTCAATCATATGTCTGCACTTTTTTTTTTTTGAGGGAAGGCTACTTTTCAGCACCCACAGCTGGCTATCTGTTGCTCCGTAGATCTGTCTTCACCCAGCAATTTGGCAAACTTTAACACCACCACATTATATCCAGCCCATGTCTGGAGTTGGTGATGAGGCGGCAGCGACTGGAACAGTGTCAGTGTTGCCAGGGAGTGTTTTCCCTTAAATTCCCAACCATGTCCACCTACTGACACTACTACATCCACTGTATATCCTGTTTGTGGACTGTGCAGTGTGTTAGGAACTTTCACCCAGAGTTCCAAGGGAATGTAATCATTGTCCCACCCCCTCAAACCTACTGAAGGAAAATTTGTGAAGAGCCATATTTTCACTTACGGCAAACCATTCAATCTCCAGAATGTTCCCCATGTGGGCAATCTTTACACAGAAGATGCATGCACTTTAACTCATTACTCTCATGGCGCCTCTGTGCTTGCATCTGAGCGCACTATCAGACAAGAGGAATTTCATGCTCTTACCCCCGAGTGCCTTCCACAGGCGCGAGAAACTTTAATGTTGACTTTTTTGCTATGCTCACTTTAAAACACGCTGAAATAACTGAAATTATTATTTACATTCTATAGTTACAATTCAGTATGTATTTAATAGCTGTTCGCATTAAAACTTTGAGATAATTGGCTTTCTAAGTGTTTGATAAAGCAAGTGGTGGCAGCCAATCATATTACTGCAATCTAAGCCACCACCTCCATAACACCTCCACCCCCGACCTAGGTTTCTCTTTTTTTCACCAAATAAATAGAGGGTCCAGCAGCAGGCATTTTCTTTCTTTCTGCTGATATTTGCAGATTTTACCTGCTTCTGGATCCCTTTATTTATTCTGGGCAGGGCTTGCACAGATCGCTACTGAAGAAGCAACACCGGTTTCTTCTCAGGGGTTTCATCAGTTTATTGCTCGTTCCAGGAAGCGCTTTTGTTGATAATTCAGGTAAGATTTTTTTTTTTTAACCAGTGTCTGAGTCAGTTTTTTTTTTTTTTTTTTTTTTTTAAGGGAGCCCCATAGCAGAAACAGCCTAGCCACAGTTGGGCATATAAGCACCCCGTAAGTTGCAAAAGGTTTATTTTATGCAGGACAAAAGCTTCTAGCCCCATATTACCATCCTCCTCATCTGTTACCTGGCTTTTTACCATCACGCAAAGTTGTTAGTCTTTTACAGGCTTCTCAGCACTGCCCTGAAAAAAAACATGAATAGTGTTCAAATACTGTACATGTACTTTGTATTTAGACATAGGGAGATAAATTATTGAAGCATGTGAGTATTTTTCCAAAGGAATGACAAGTTCCCGTTAGCACACAACTCTTTCTTGACATGGGGCAATAATCAGTAGTTTGGGAAGTAACCAGACATTGTTTGGAATTTTCATTATGTGTTCTTGTACTCACAGTGAAATGATAAAAGGCATAATCAGTGTAAATTTATCTTGTGTCTCAAAAGTAAGAAGCATCTCTGAATTATATTAACAGGTTCTTTTGTGTAACCATTCCCCATAGCTGTTACATAAAGATCTAGACATTAAAATGCATAAGGTCTGTTAACTCATTTGGATGTTAGAAAACATTTTTGGTGATTAAAAACAGTTGCAAAACTTATTTTTTATAGAGTTGGATTTTGTAGTGCTCAACTTGCAAGGCATGGACTGGGATTGGTTGGACTTAACTCACTAATGGTAGTCCTCATGTATATCAGCTATGAAAAGCTCTGCATGTCAGTCTAAAATATAACAGCTCATTGCAAACCATATACCTTTTGATTTTTTATGCAGATTATCTAGACAAATCCTATCATGGAGTGTGATAGATATATAACTTTGAGATTCCATGAGAATATATTTACCAGACTAAGTGCATTTTTTTTCTTAGAAATTCCTGCCATGTGACTTAGCAAACAAATTGTACTAGTTACTTCACATGTATGTCATTGATTCATTTCAAACTTGAAATGCATTGACATTATTTTTAAGATCAGAAAAATCAACTAAGCTTTTGAGTTAACATGTGAAATGCATTCTAGTCATAGACCCAATGAACCTATTGTAATTATACAATTACAAAAACAAATTAAGCTTGCAGTCTTTTTTCCAAAAGATGAACACTGAAGTGGTGTCTTTTCTCCTGTATTTTCCTCATGTAAAAAAAAATGCACTGTTGTAAGCAACTTCTGAAAGACCTCTAGGAACAATGCTTTCCTTGAAGGGGTAAGATGAGATATGAAGAAGCTGAGAGAGAACCAGTTGCCTGAAACATGTCGTCATAAACTGTAAGACTGTACGACTCTCATTTACCAAGTCTGCCTGAATAAGGTATTCAACTAGATAATGATAAATGCGTACACCCTTGTTTTAATGAATAAAAATTACTCGAGACAGGCATTTTATAAAGACTCTGAGAGCATTAGATAAGTCAAAGAGCAAGGATGTGAACTGGTTGTTGGCTTCCCTGTTTCAAGTGTTAATGTGGTGGTAAGTATTCCAACCAAAGCACTTGAACTTTGGCATTGGCAGTCTTCAATGACACAGGATTACCCTGGGATGAGTACTAAGAAAATATCATGGCTGACGGCTCAATGACAGACCTACAACATTGCCAAGAACTTCTTATTCAGACACATCCCTTCCTCTTTGGCTAGCCTTACTGGAAGACATTTCTGTCTAATCAGACTCTCCAACACCAAGTGCTTGAAAAACTGTTTCCAATACTAGGAGAATGATAAGAGGAGATAAGCTCCCTACCCTAACAAAGACATTATCATTCCTGAAAACATCAGAAAAGAATAGATGTGTAAATGGAAAAACATTCTCCAAATTGAGGGAATATACACCAATCCAAGAAGCAACAAAGGCGAAGAACCCAAACAATAAAGTACAGTTGTGTACACTTACCATAAATGTAGATGTTCGAGTATATTCAATGTTGCAGTCATTACATTTGGGTTATCTGCTTGCAGTAGCCCTCAGTCGGCCTGATTAACAAAGTCTTGGGTCCTGCGTCGGTTGCTGTACCTTCTTCCATGATGTCAGGTTGTCAGGGGTATAAAACATGCAGCCGACTCCATTACATCAGTTTTTCTTGCCCCAGATGTCAGGTACCCCCCTAATGGGAAGCAATTAAATCCATAATACAAAAATATACCTCCAACAAAAAAGCAAATACACAAAAAAGCTTTTTGAGCATAGTAAATGAGAGTAGAGGTATAACCAAAAGAAGAAAGGGAGCTGGAGGGAGGGTAACCAGGACTGCAGCAGTGAATACACTCGAATATCTTCAACTGTACTATGTTCTTCATGTTTCACTGTTGCAGTCATTGCATTTGGGTAGATTCCCAAAGCTAAGGTTGGGAGGAGGAATTTAAATAGAATTAGGACCAGCTATAAGGCCCTGCAAGACTGCAGTGGCAAAACCAGCTCTGGAATTAGAGAAAATTGGCAAATGATAATGATTGGTGAAAGTATGTACAGAACTCCAGGTAGCAGCTTCTAGGAAGTCCCTTGTAGAGACGCCCCTGAGAAAGGCTGTAGAGGTAGATGCAGCCCTGGTTGAATGGGGGTCTGATGCCCTGTGGGGTAGGTTTTCCATGGTGCTTATAGCAGAAATGAATGCAGTGGCCTATCAATTTTGAAATGGTTTGCTTAGAAATAGCTTTCCCCCTCTGTCCCTGCAGCAAATGCCAACAGCAGTTCGGATTTCCTTTGAGGTTTAGTCCTGTCCAAATTGAATCTAAGTTGTCTGTGCACATCTAAGGAGTGCAGTATCCATTTCCCTTTGTTCTGTGGGTTAGGAAAGAAGGTAGGCAAATTAATGGACTGATTAACAGCCACACTGGATACCACCTTGGGCATGAAGGAAGGGATGGTTCCGAGGGGCACCCTGTCCACATGAAAGATGATGAAAGGCTCCAGAGCCTGTAACTCAGATACCCTTCTTGCAGAAGTGATTGCTAAAAGGAAAGCTGTTTTCCAGGAAAGGAATTTTAAATCTGCAGTAGCAGCTGGCTCGAAAGGAGGAAGAGAGTTTCTTCAAGACAAAGTTAAGGTCCCAGGCTGGAGTTGGAGCTGTCCTCAGTTGCCTTAAATTCTTGGTCCCTCTGAGAACTGCTTGAGCAGTGGGTGAGCGAAGAGGGGAGGCTCTGTGCTATAATGAGCTGAAATGGCTGAGGCATGAATTTTGATGGAGGAAAAGGACAAGCCCTTATGAAGCATTTCAGTCAAATATTGTAGAATCTGAGGTAAACTGGGCACTGCTGCGCTCATCCCTTGAGATTGGTTCCAGGTACAAAATCTTTTCCATTTTGCAGCATAAGATTTTCTAGTACTGGGCCTCCTAGCCTCTAAAATGATATCCATCACTGATTTACTGAGGGGTGGAAAAGAAGAGATTAGGTAATTAGCCAGGCTGCTAGGTTCAGGGTTTGCAGCTGAGGATGCAGAATCTGGTTCCCCTGCTGAGACAACAGGGAAGGAGTTTGAGGCAGGTGCCATAGGGCCAAGCGTGACACTGCGCAGGAGGGAGTACCAGTATTGGCGTGGCCAATCTGGTGCAATTAAAATCGTCCTTGGCTTGTCCTGTTTGATCTTTAGTAAGACCTTGGAGAGCAGAGGCAGAGGAAGAAAGGCATAAACTGATAGGTTTTTCCAGCTGAAGGATAGAGCATCCACTTTCCAAGCTAGTTTGTGGGGAATACTTGTGCAAAATTTGTCCAATTGATGGTTCTAGGGGAAGGCAAACAGGCCTATATCTGGGCTCCCCCCCATTTGCTTGTTAAGTTGAAAATCCTTGGGTCCAGTTTCCACTCGTGTGGGTCCATGAGGTTTCTGCTTAGTCCATCTGCCAGTGCATTTAGTTTTCTTGGCAGGAATTGAGCTTGTATATTCACTTGGTAGCTCAAGGCTGTGTTCCACAATGCCATGGGTAGTCTGCAGAGGGGGAAAGAGTGTGTACCCCCCCCTGCTTGTTTATATACCGCATGACCATGGGGGTAGAGTTGTCCTGGAAGAATGTGGTCCTTGAAGGCTGTCAGAGTATTCTGTACAGCTAACATTTCCTTTTGATTTATGTGCAGGTGCATTTGACTTGGGTTCCATTTGCCCTGATTGCACTTCCTGTGCATAGTGTGATGCGTCTGTTGTTAGGGTTTGGGCGGCAGGGGGTAGTGTGAATGGTAGTCCCTTGTTTTGGTGGCAGGCCTCTGCCCACCAAAGGAACTCTAGGCGTAGACAAGGTATGATAGGAATCATAGCTTCTAGATCCTGTGAATGTTGACACCATAGGCTTTTGAGATACCATTTCAGTTTCCTCATATGCAGCCTTGCATATGGAAGTAGAAGAATGCAGGAAGCCATGAACCCCAAGGCCTGCAGTATTTGCCTTGCAGATAACTGGGTTTTTGTGGCCACTTGTTTGAAGTAGGCTGTCAAATGAGTCCATTTATCTGGCATGAGGAAAGCCATCTGGGAAGTTGTATTCAAGCTTGCTCCCAGGAATATAATTTGTTGACAGGGTACCAGGTGTGATTTCTTTTTGTTTATGGTGTACCCCAGACAAGTCAGTACCCTTTGAACAAAGGCCAGATTCAAAAGAATGTCCTGGCTTTCTGCCCGAATTAGACAATCGTCCAGGTATGGATATATGAATATTTCTTTACCTGCAGAATGCAATGACTGGAGCTAGGCACTTTGTGAAAACCCTGGGCACAGTAGATAAGCCAAAGTGCAGTGCACAGAACTGATAGTGCATGTCGCCTGCTTTGAAGTGTAGGTATCTTCTGCAAGACTCCCTGATAGGGATGTGCAGGTATGCTTCTTTTAAGTCTAGTGTTGCCAACCATGCATCTTTGCCTAGCATAGGAAGCAGCTGGTGAAAAGTCAGCATCTTGAATTTTGGAATCACCAGGAATGTATTTAGAGTAGAAAGGTCCAGGATAGGATGCCATGTATTGCCTTTTCTGGGTACCAGAAAAAGTCTCTAATAGAAACCTTGTCCCTTTCCTCTTCTGGTATCAACTGAATAGCCCCTATGCTTAAGAGAGTGAGTACTTGATTTTGGGCCTCTGCCCACTGATTTGGGGGTAGATCTGGCCACCCGTTTGGTGTTGGTAAGGTGTGGAAGTGAAATCTGTATATCCTTGGGACACTATTTAAAACCCATTTGTCCTGGGTAACAAGCTCCCAGTTTTTGGCCTGCAGACCAATCTTTCCACCTAAAGGAGCATTCTGTTGGGAAGGGCTTGGAAGTTTTAAAAGCAAGTCTGAGATAGTTTTCCATAGGGGGGAGGTCTTACTACGCCCTGATTTGGGTGCGGAAACCCCACACTGCTTAGTCTTGTGTGTCCCCTGGGATTGAAACCTGGGGTTTCTGCTGTGTCTGGGTTTGGCTTGAGAAGATCTAGGAAGGGGCTGGAAAGGACCAATGCCTACTAAATCTAGGAGGCTGAACTTGTAAGAAATCTTTAACAGTTTGCGTAGATTTAGCTTCATCTTCCATCTTTTTAAGAACTTCCTCAGCCTTGTTGCCAAACAGGCAGTTCTAATTTAAGGGAACATCCAACAATTTAGCTTTAACATGATCAGGCAAAGAATGCTCCTTAAGCCAAGCATGCCTTCTGAGCAGACCCACTAACAGCAGCCCTGCCTGAGGCCTCTAAGGAATCAAATCCACATTGCAAAGTATGTTTTCCAACCTATTCAGCAGAATGCATTAAATCCTGTAATTCTTTATTTTCCACACAGTCAGGAATCAACATAATTTTCTGTTTAAGCAATCCAATAACATGTTGCTGATACTTTAACATATGAAACTGGCAGTTTAAAAGTCCTAATGGCCAAGGTTGCAGAAGTGTAAACCTTGTTACCCCATCTATCCAGCGCCTTGGAGTCTCTATCAGAAGGGGTAGGATTTTTAGCAGTAGAAGCCTTAATGCCCTTGGGTCCCTGTGAAATAGTCTCTGGATCCGCAAAAGGATTTTTAAAAAGGAACTTGTGTGAATCAGGAACCCTGTAATATGTCAGGTTTTCTGGAAGCAGAAGGCAAAAAATTAGGGGCCAAACTTGATTCCGAAAAAGCATCACCAACAATGTCTAGTACAGGAGGAATAGCTAAAGGCCTATGCTGAGGCAGAAGTAAGAAATCCTTAAGCCTCTTTTTTGAATCAGAAAAATCCTGGGCTTTACCAGTGGAAATGCTCCCTTAAGAGTATGTAAGGTTTCACCAAAAGAAAAACCCTCTGGAGGGGAAGCAGAGGGAACATAGTCCTCTGTATCAGAATCCTCAAAAGTAGATAAGGGCAAATCCAGATCATTGGAAAAAATCAGAAAAATCAGAATCCTGTTCAGAAGATTCATAAACAACTTCAGTCCTAGGTCTCTTAGAAGGGGGAGGTTTGTCTTCTCCTGATTAGAGTTATAAGATCTTCAGCCATTCTTATTTGTTTTCTAGGCATAGAGGCCTGAGCATGCAGCCTGGGCATCGTTTTTTTTGGCATGGTTCGAGATTTAAGCCTAAATGAAGAAGGAGGCATTGGTTTAATATACAAGTCAGTAGGACCTGAATACACCCTCAGAAGTAACTGCCTGCACAGCGGCTCCGGACTCATCCAAGGTAGACATCCGCGGGTTCCATAGTTGAAGCATCTCGCAGCGTACCGGACTCCAAATGGGTCTCAGTAGAGGCCTGAGAATCAGAAGTAGTGTGTATTAGGGGCTGGAAAGCGCCTCACTGAGTACCAGTGAACTGGCGACTGGCTCAGGAGAAGCGTCGTCGGCAGTTTTGGACCTCGGTGGCCTGTCTCTATATCTTTGCATTTTTTCAAAATCCCGGTATTCGGATGGCTAACTGACATTTCTAGATAATTAAACCAAGAACTGAAATATTTAGAGGCAAAAATATACCGACGACGGATAGTGCGCTAATTAAATAAAGCACAAAACCGACAGAAAGGTACGTCGTGGTCAGGGCTTTGGCAAGGAATACAGTACGAATGAAAATCTTTATGAGGTATTTGCTTTCCACAAGTAATGCAATTATTAACTTTTACTGACATCGGTAAGGAGCAAGAAAACGTTTCCCAAATGGGGTACTTAGCTTTAGTTGAAGACTTTGGTTCTGTAACTCGAAAACGAAAATTTCAGGAGTCAGCCGACCAGCACTTGCGAACTGCTTCTGCTTCGGGCACCGCACGGCAAGAAAGACTGATGTAATTGCGTCGGCTGCATGTTATATACCCTGACGACCTGACGTCATTGAAGAAGAGACAGCAACTGACGCAGGACCCAAGACTTTGTTAATCAGGCTGACTGAGGGCTAGTGCAAGCAGATAACCCAAATGTAATGACTGCAACAGTGAAACACGAAGAACATCAGATAAATAGAACTATGCAGCACCCTCATAAAGATGTGGGTCAAAAGGAATTTGAAACTCACAGCCACTATGAGAGCCCAAGCAGATGCAGAGCAATGCGAGCAGCCATAGTGAAACCCAACCAACAGGCCAAAACCCTAAACTCTGAACCCTTTTATAGGTGCCTAGGTTCTTATTAAGCTTACAGCCAAGAACATTGAGAAAGCTCAGTGATATCACCCAATAAACAGGAGGAGACTAACAATGTCCCCCATTAAGCTTTCACCATATCCCAGGTGAACTTTTATGATCACCTGTCCAGTAAGCCAGATTTGTTTTAATGGTTCCTAGGGAAATACTGTGACTTGAAGGTAAAGACAACTTAATAATGTACCCTGGTTCTGCAGTAGGCTATCAGTCACAGCATATGGTGTTACTGATGAAAGTTTTGAGTTAATGTCTCCAGAGGTGCTGTTTGCTTCACCACTTGTTCTATTCAGTTAAAAGAGTTCAGAGTGCATGGTCCTTCACAGCATGGAAAGCTAAACAAAGAGCACACCTCAGGAGTCTTATACAATGAGTAAAAGGACAAGACATTTAGTCTACAAGAGTAGCTATGGGTGCTAAAATACGATTTTTGGGGAGGAACAGTTGACGTCTCACACAGGTTTAGATGCTTAGCAATCAACATACAGAAAGGGAGCATTATGTTCATCTCTTTGATGAAAAGTGTGACAAACTACTTGAGGCCTTGCACAGATACCACAAACAACAAATGGTACAAGGCAGTGTGATTTTCTAACCACCACAGAGATGTGGTGGTCAAAGGTGAGTCTTAACATGAATACCAAAGTCCATGTTAGCTGGATTAAATTTAAGTGGAATATGGTACACAGCAGTGATGCTAGACTTACCAAAGGAAATTCTACTGCATTCCTTGATGTCGAGGGTAAACCAAGATTAATATACCAAACATTTGTTTCATCAAGCCCCCTGCTGGATAATCTGAGTATCACAATGGGAACTGCCTCCAGTTTCCAACCAGCAAACTTGCTTTGTCATAGCCCATTGGTATCCGCCTTTAAGCCAGGTAAATGTATACCAAAGAGGAGGGGGGCCAGGACAGAGCTCTGTGGGACACTTTACCTGGAAAGAGAACTGCCAATGGACAGTGTTGAATTCTGTCCTGATAAAGGCAAATCTCCATACAAGGCCAAATAAGACATCTTCAAAATAACACCATTTTGTAAGACTGCGTCTGTGGCAAGTCAAGACAAACAGAAAGGAAATCTCAAATGGGCTACTAACACTGAATCACCCATATATGGAAAGACCAAAAAACGTTATTTAGAGACCAAAACCACCCCTGCTGCCCTCATGATAAAAACGTTGGGACAAACAGGATAAGTAGCACTTTCTACTGAAGTGAAGCCGATATTGCAGGCTGTAGGAACCTCTCACATAGCTCCAAAATACTGATGTACCAACACGTGTTAGTCAAGTCTTCTAACAATATTTAAACTCTATGAGCAAAAATCACCATATGGAACCTGGTATACAGACGTACTTAAGCCACTAACGTCCAGGATAACATAGCTCTCCTACCTTCCTCGATAAAGAGAAAAAGAATCAACAGAACCTTTTTTTTTTTTTTTTTTTTAGCTCCAAGACTAGTATAGGTTCTATGGTGGCTTTAATATGTTGAAACAGGCATAACACAAACAAGTTCCTTTAACACTAGTTTGCCAGATGGATATGTATGGAGCCTGATTAAGAAACTCTACAGCCAAGATTTGGGTAAACCTACATAACTAGCCTCTCACTGGCAGTAAAGGCAACTGCCAACAATGCTGCCTTGTGGGGAGCTTCACATGTGAAGCTAGTAGAAGCAAGCCTCATGAGAGTGGAAATATACAACACATGTACACACACACACACACACACACACACACACACACACACACACACACACACACACAGAAATATACCTCATCAAAAACAGACAACATTCTTCATCTCTTCTTAAGCTCCAAATACCATTCTTCAAAGAGGACCTCTCTCAAGAAAACAAAATCCAGAATAGCCTGGTGAAGTTCATTGTGAGCAAATGAGAGCTTCAGCTATGATATCTAGCACAGAAACGTACCAGCAGCTGTTGACCCTGCCACTATATTGCCACAGCTCTGACAAGTGGAAGGGGCGGGAAGAAAAACTCAACATCCCTCACATCCACTGTGGCAGAAGAAAAAAATATTTTGATAATCTGTTCAAAGCCTTGTTCTATCTATCCATTTATTTATTTTTGTGGCTAACATTTGAAGTCCTATACTTGTAGTTGGCTGAGAATATTACATAGCATTCAGCTTTTGGATGCATACAAAAAGCATGCCACTCAACAGAAGATAAACACAGGTCAGACTTATCACAAGTATATTGGCGAGCATCTGGGGCACATGTTACAAAGCAGCTACTCATATGCAGGAGGAGTGTTGCTCTGTCTCTTGGCCTCGTTACCAATGAGGTTTCCAGGATGACACTAGTCCAATCGTTCTCAGTCTCATCTGCAGATGATGGACAGTACTTAAATTCCTGATATGAATAGGAGTTCACCACCAGCAAGGGTTTAGAGGTATAGGAAGGCTATGGGCTTAACAGCTGGGGTTCTTTATCTCTTACCTGGCATTGTGATAGACTCAGGTCAATCCTTACAATGAACACCCTAAATCACTACCATCTGGTTAGCATGGATGGTATCATGAAAAATGTTTGAGGTCCATCTTCTTGTGATTGTACTGCAGTGCTAGCATTTCAAACAGGCATATGACATCTGAGGCTATCTATGACTATTAAAAAAAAAAAAACAGAAGCAGCTCCTATGGGCATCCTAATTTATGATCTGATAACCAAAGGAACACTTTAGGACTATACTTTTTAGACAATGAATGTGAGAAGTACCTAAGGACTGTACATTAGGATAAGATATAACCTTTATGAGCTGCAAGATCCAACTAAGGAGTTTAGGGTCACCAAATGCACACTCCTTTCCCCACCTCAAAGATGTCATGGTTTGACTACCTGTGCAAGAAAGCTGGGGATACTTGAAGCAGTGCTGTAAGACAGGTTTCAAGAAAATCCCAACTCTGTACCACAACCGAGATCCCTCAGAGTTACACCTCCGAATATACACATTAATTTACAATTTTTTATACATTCACCAATTATGCACAGATCCCATTTACGCATAGATTCACACTTTACACAGAGTCTTAAGATATTACAATTAAAGATTATTATATATTCCATACCTCAGACAGTGCCTTTCGATCCTGGACCTTACTGCTTCCTAACAGCTTTATGACATTTTTTGCCCCTTCTTGGACAGCAGATTCTATCTGCAGATGATGTCTCAGCTCCTCAATGCGAAACTCCAGGGACCCAAATGTCCCACCTGCAAAAGAAACAAAAAGTAAGCACTGGAAATGGGTAAAAGACAAATGTCCCTACAGTTTTATAATTAAAGGCAATAACAAAGACTTCTACCAATATCAATGAAGTACATTGCTAGGTCTATACAATGACCTGTGTTGAATGGTAAAAGACTCCACAACACATTAGGAAGGGAACCATACAGTGCCAGACTTTTAAACATTTTTTGAGAAGTACAGGAAAAAATCCAAGGCACCACTATCTCGGACAGTATACATTTCCCCCATATTTGCACCTATAGCTTTGCAATTCTGCTGCTTGAGTTTATAGACACCAACATTTCAAAGGTATTCCTTCCCCAGGAACATCAGGCTTGTATCCCCTTCACCTCAACAATCTCTCCACCCCAACCAATTAACATGCTTAAAGCAAGAATAGATTAATGTGAGTCATAGCACAAGTGGTACTAAGATTTTTTAATTAACACCCTGACTAAAACAGCCAGGGCAGGCCAGATAGTTATACTCTGTGCATATTTCTACAAGCTGAGCACCCCATGCATACCTTTAACTGTATCTTATTATGAGGACTGTACCTCATTTGGGGTCTTAGGTTCATGTCCCTCGAAGTTCCACACTGAAAGGGTCTGTCACACATTCAGTGTTTGGATTTGTTTTAACTGATAACAATGTTAAATAAAAATGAATCTTATTAATTCATTTAAAGATATTTTTATAAGCAAAACCAGCATATTCTGACCATCCTATGACCTTCCTAGTTGAAGTTGTTAGTAAGCTGTTAGTACATTTTCCACATTTTGTGGATTTGTTCCATATCAAGAGGTCTAATGTTCTTCATTTTGAAGATGGAAGGTTGAAAGCTATAACCCCATGTGCATTCAAATGCATGTCTCCCAGCCAGGAACATTTCAGTTCTGCTACCCAGGCTAACCCCCAAACTACTGGAACAAACTCCTGCAGCATTCTGCTCTCCCACAAGGAATGTGGGCCAACCAACAGTACAATAATCCTCCCCAACCTTGACTGGCCTCCCATTCAAGGACACCAGCATAGATCCTCTACCAATAAGCAGGCCTAAAATAAAATATATCCTTGATGTTCTATGAATTGCAGTGCAAGGACACGCATTTCCAATTCAAAACTTTTTTCCCCTCCTGCATCCAGGGTAAAGACATAAAGAACTAAAAACAGTGCAGTACTCTCATGAAGTCACTCGCTATGAACAAAACTACCACAAAGTCAGACAGAAGGAAATGCAGGCATGACTGAAATTGTGGGATACACTGCAATTAAACACAAGCTTAAACACAGACAAATGAAGAAGTAGTACACTCAGAAAAATAAGTTACATCTTCATTCTTGACTGTTAGGTTTCAGTTCAGTCCTCGGAACAGACTTGGACATTGTAACAACCGGCCAAAAAAAACTCTCGACCTAAGGTTACCCTATACTGTGTCTCTCTTTCCTTCCCTACAGATAGCGTCTGCCCATAGCAAGTAAAAGGAGAAGCTTTGTCTGAGCATCAAAACTATCATCCAACCAGGACTCAATCTGGACCACCAGGAGCCTCTGGAGGGGATAGGAGGGTGAGATGTCAAGAATGAATGAAGATCGAAGATCGACAAAACAGATGGAACATTATGGTAGGAACATAAGATTTGACAACATCAGATAAAGAAGTACATTCATTCTTGATAGTTGTGACAGAGTCCCTATCTACTTTATATCCTGGTAGGCCCTATGGAAGGATATTCCTGAGCACCATAGAGCCAAAGGATGTGCAAATGTCATCCAATCCATGGAGGCCCTAGAATGAAAGGCCACCAAAGTGGAAATTGACCTGGAAGAGTAAGCCTTGACTTTAGTTGATAGACTCATTTTATTTTTATGATAAACAAAGGTGATACAATCTCTCAACCATTTCGACCAGGTGACTTCGGAAACTGGTTTGCTTACTCAAGGACCTGAAAAGGACAGGAACAGTTGGCCTGATTTTCTGAAGGACTTTGTTCTGTCCAAGTAAAAACAAATTGTTTGTGCACATCTAACAAATGCAAACAATATTCTCCTTTGTTCAAAAATTTGGGAAAAATACTTGCAGGTCAATGGATTGGTTAATATTCCTGTCTGAAACAACTTTGGATAGAAAGCAGGGGTTAGTCCTAAGTGAAACTCTCTCTCTATGAAAAATTAAGTATGGGTGCTTTACACACAAGACCTGCAATTCTGATATTCTTCTGGCTGAAGTGATGACCACCAGGAATAGGGTCTTCCAAGATAAAGGGCTGAGTCAAAGTTTGCAAGACTAACATCAAATTCCAAGGTTCAATGGGCTCTTTAAAAGGTGGCTTCAAATGCTTAACTCCCTTTAGGAGATATCAGGGATAAATCACTGAAACCACTATGGAAATTTGAAACAGCCGCCAAATGAGCTCGAATAGTAGAAGCTGAAGCACCTGAATGGAGTAAAGTTGTTAAATACTCCAACACCTTATTAATAGATAGGTAGAAACACTGGAAGCAGACCACCACGATTGTAAAAACAGGTTTATTGCAGAGATGAACGCTTTCGCGTACCCTAAGTACGCTTCATCAGATCTAATAATACAAGGAAACTACAGGTTCTATGTATACCAAAAAATCTTCATTAAATCAACAATGAAACAATCAAATATTTAATTAGAAACATTTAAAGTGCTAGTGCCTAACCTACATGTTTGTTAAGAAAAATAAAACAAAAAATTATTAAAAAACTAAAATTAAATACAAAAGTTTGGTACTTGACATTCTATATCTAAATCACATAAATATATAGATATATAAGTAAACAAAGCTGCTAACAAACCTAAATCTAAATTTAAAACTAAAAAATTTATAACTTATACGTATTTTATATATTGTTATTATTTATAAACTAGATAACTGTGAAAATGATTCTAAGTCAATTACATGTAAAATAGATATTGAATCTTTCAAAGATCTATACATAAAATATGTAACAAAGTGAAGTAACAACTGCTATATAATTTATAGGCCAATGCTATAAAGCATAAAAGGCATGGAAGGCGTAACAATATACATATAAAAAACATATAAACATGAAATACACTCCTTTCTTTTTAATGATGTAGTACAGTCTGAATGCCCTGACTATTTAATAAACCTAACAAAAGTTCATAAAAGAAATTAAATAGATGGTACTTGATATATCAGCATACTCATTCTATTGAAATTGATATTGATATCTATAACTATGTATAAATGTAAAAATGTAAACTTCCTGGTACTTCTATGATTGTCTATTTGAGACTACGTCCTTTCAAAGAGGCTCTAACACACACATATTGGTTAAGCCCTGGAGGATGATGTGCTTTGAGTCTCAAGATCCAGCTTAATTCATTATTTTCCAAGTCATTGAACTCATCACCTAACCTTTTATTTGGTGTAATGATCTGTAGAACTCTAAAGGCAAACATGTGTCCTGGATTGTTCATAATATGTTTCGCCAATGCATTTTTAGAGTCACATTTCTTAATATCATAGACATGATCATATATCCTTTCTTTTAAACGTCTGGTTGTCATGCCTATATAAAAAGCTTGACAGAATTGACAATCAGCTAAATATACCAGATTCCTATCTTCACAAGTTGCCATTAGTCTCGGTTCAAATTTAAAGGCTATCGTAGGATGTACAAAAGCTTGTTCTGTAGTAATCCTTGCACACATGCTACACTTACCACAAGGGAAAGTGCCTGGTCTCTTTGTAATTTCTGATCTATCGCTTTTGTACTCATCCATTCGCTCAACATATAATAGTCTTCTTAAGTTCTTACTATTACGATAAAGAAAAGTCGGTGTAAGTCCAACTATGTTTCTTATTTCTGGGTCTGTCATGAGTATATGCCAATTCCTATTTATTATATTGATAATAGCCTTATTGTCACTAGTATACCTGATGTTGAAACTGACCTTAAATTTATCAAAAACTTTCTTATTGTATCTATGTCTATGTTGTTTAGATATCATTTCACCAGACCTACACGTTGCTCCTGTAGGTATATAAATTTCCTTAATGGAATGTACCATCTCTGGATTGTATCCTCTATCTATGAACAGGTTCTCTAGTAAAATACCTTGTGTATGTAATTCACTAGGAATTCTGCATAATTTTTTAATCCTAGCAAACTGGCTCTTTACTATATTACCAAAGACAAATCTGGGATGCATGCTATTATAGTGTAACAATGTGTTCTTCCAGCATTCTTTCCTGTAAATAGTTGTACTTAAAGAATGCTGCTTATCCTTAGTGATCGTGATGTCTAGAAAATCTATGCTAGTATAAGAATAGTTGATGGTAAACTTCAAAAAAGAAGTAGTAGATTCCAGATATTGAATAAACAAGAATAACTCATCTAAAGTGCCATTCCAAAAAAGAAGCACATCTACAAATCTCTTATATAAGCATATTTTCTTAAAATAATCATTATTAAAAAGATAAGTCATTTCCCAAGTAATGTACCACTAGGTTAGCATAGGTATTTGCACAGGGGGTCCCCATGGCAACCCCCCATTGTTGTAAAATAGAAGTTATGTCCTTACCATAACGTTCCATGTGGAGTGTTCATCTCGCCTTTGTTCTTACACATGGGTTCGGAGCCGATCCTCGGCTCCGTGTCGGCCGCTTGCAAGCTCTGCATCGAGAAGAAGCTCGAGACAATCTAATACCCACAATCCCCCTCTGCCTTTACCTCAGATCTAGTTTGCAAGCAAACCAGTAGCCAGAGAGAGCACACTCATGCTTACATCACATATGCACAGAACTAAGAGTCTATATATATATATATATAGACACATACACATATATATACATGTCAACTATATACACAACAACTGCAAAGCAGAAGCAGAATGCCCCAGGCCAGGCACCAAAACTGAACGTTCTTCCTAAGGGCGGGAGGGTGGGAATGTAAGAACAAAGGCGAGATGAACACTCCACATGGAACGTTATGGTAAGGACATAACTTCTATATGTGATAGTGTTCAATCTCGCTTGTTCTTACACATGGCTAGCGCCCCTAGCTCCTTGTTCCTGAGGAACTCACGGAAGGACGTTCTTGAGCACAGTGGAACCAAAGGTTGCCCTGTCCCTAGAAACCTTGTCTACCTTATAATGAGAAATGAATGTATGTGGCTTAGACCAAGTAGCAGCCGCACAAATAGCGTCTAGTGGTAGGCGGGCTGCATGAGCCAGGGATGTAGACACTGACCTTGTGGAATGTCCTTTGGGTTTGTGCAAAAGAGTTTGATTTGAAGAATCATAGACATAGATGATACAATCCGTTAACCACTTAGAAAGAGTTCTTTTGGTAACCGCTACTCCTTTCCTATTATCAGCAAAGGCTACAAAAGTTGATCAGTTTTTCTGTGATCTTTGTTCTATCCAAGTAAAACCTTAGCTGTCTGTGAACATCTAATTTGTGCAACATATACTCCATTTTGTTGGAGTGATTCTTGAAGAAGGTGGGTAATTCAATGGACTGATTAATATTATTAATAGAACAAACTTTAGGAAGGAAGGATGAATTAGTTCAAGAGAAACTCTGTCAGAGTGAAAGATCAAATATGGGTGCTTAATGGAGAGAGCTTGAAGTTCAGATACTCGCCTAGCTGATGTAATGGCTACCAAAAAGAGAGTCTTCCAAGACAAAAATTTCAATGGGCAAGAGGAGGCTGGTTCAAAGGGGGGCAACATTAATTTAGATAACAATAAATTTAGACTCCAAGGTGACGTAGGAGATCTAATTGGTGGTCTAATATGAAAAGCCCCTTTTAAAAAGGCTTTACAAAGTCTGTGGGCCATAACAGGAGCCCCACATTCTTCCACATGGAAATTAGAAATGGCAGCCAACTGAACTCTTAATGTGGCAGGAGAAGCACCCTGATGGAACAAGTCTGTTAAAAACTCTAATATTTTATTCAAAGGAGCTATAAAAGGATCCAATTGCTGTGTATTCGTCCAGAATACAAATCGCTTCCATTTACTAGAATATGTTTTAGTAGTGGAAGCTTTATGAGAAGCCACTAATATATTCTGAACTGCAGGCGAAAGAAGATCAGACCTGGCTAAGTTGGGAATTGGAGCAGCCAAGCTGCTAGATGGAGGGACAAGAGCACGGGATGGGGAGCCCCTGACGAGTGAGTCAATAGATCTGGCTCTGGGTCCAGGATCCAGGGTCCCCGAATGCAGTGTGTCATCAGGAAGGGGAACCAAATTTGACGAGGCCAGAATGGGGCAATGAGGATTATTGTCCTGTGTAGGTTTCTGGCTTTCTGGAGAAACTTTGATATCAGAGGGAAGGGAGGAAATGCGTACAGGAGTCCCGGGGGCCAATCGTGAATCAGTGCGTCCCTGGGGACTTCCCTGGAGGGGTAATAGGGCAAAGTAGCTCCTGCATTTGGCGTTCACTGGAGACGCAAACAGATCGCAGGACGGCTGGCCCCACGCGAAAAATCTTTTCACAACTGACTGTTTTAGGGACCACTCGTGCGGTAACAGAATTGCTCTGCTCAGCCTGTCGGCTATGACGTTGGATGACCCGGGATGTGCGTTGGTACCAGAAAGCGACCGGTGGAGTGCGCCCGTTGCGACATTCTCATGGCCTCTCTGCATAGCTGATAGGACTTGGTTCCCCTTGCTTGTTTATGTACCAGACTACCGACATGTTGTCCGTCTGAACTGCAATAGTTCCCAGAGGAAGAAGGGGAGCAAAGTGTTGCAATGCTAGAAACACTGCCCTCAACTCTAGAACATTGATGTGCAGATTGTACTCTAAATTGGTCCATTCGCCTTGGACTGTCTGTCCCTGAAAGATGCCCCCCCACCCTATCAGGGACGCGTCCGTGGTCACCGTAACTGTAGGCGGGTAGCACAAATGGTCCTCCCTTGGAAAGGTTGCACGTTTGGAGCCACCAGTTTAGGTGTGTTTTGCATGTGTTCATTATGAGAATCTCGTGTGTTAGAGGTAGTTGTTGGAATGACCATTGCGCAAACAGTAGCCACTGTAGGACTCTCATGTGCAGTCTTCCCAAGGGTATTGCTATAAGAGAAGCCGACATGAGTCCCAAAACCTTCAGTACCAGTTTTGCTGGGGATTTCTGGACAAGAGAAGAAGACGTATGTGAGTCTGAAGTGAAAGTATCCTTTCTGGAGGAAGTCTTAGAATTAACTGATGTGTATCTAATTCCGCTCCTATGAATAAGATACTTTGTGATGGCTGTAGTAAGGATTTTCCGAAGTTTAAGGAAATTCCTAGGTGAATACACAGTTGAAGAGTATAGTCTCTGGCCTGTACTAGTTGACGCTGGGTGGTGGCAGATAGGAGCCAGTCGTCCAGATACGGAAACACCTGGAATCCTTGGCGTCTCAAGTGAGACGCTACCACTGCCATGCATTTGGTGAAGACCCTGGGGGCTGAGGTCAGACCAAAGGGCAGGGCTCGAAATTGAAAGTGACTGGCACCCAGCCGGAAGCGCAAATGATCTCTGGATGCCCTGGCCATTTTGATGTGGTAGTATGCATCCTTCAGATCTATTGAGCACATCCAGTCGCCCTTCTGTAAGAATGGAAGGATCGATTGAAGCGTGACCATTCGAACTTTTCTTTCTTGACGAAGGTATTGAGGTCGCTTAGGTCCAGAATGGGCCTCCAGTCCCCTGTTTTCTTTGGAACTAAAAGAACCTTGAGTAAGTCCCGAATCCTTGCTGGTCTGCTGGGACTGGTTGGATGACTCTTTTTCTAGCAGCTTTGAAATTTCTATAGCTGCTGGCTCTCGCAGATGGGGCGGTACATCTGGGAGTCTTTTCTTTGGAATGGGATGGGATAGAAAGGGTATATTGTAACCTCTGGTAACCACGCTTTTTACCCACTTGTCTGTAGTTATGTTTTGCCAGGCCTGAGGGTATAAAGCTAAGCGACCCCGACTGCCTCCAGAGCAGGACAGTCGGGCCTCCTCTCAGGAGTGCTGGAAAGGTTTACCAGGAGTGTATCCCTGTCACCTTGATTCTGCGGACCCCTCTGCCGCCAGGGCGGCGTCTTCCACCTCTGCCCCTCCTCTGCCTCTAGAAGGGGCATCACCCTGTGTGCCTGGGAAAGATCCTTGGGGTTTTCGAAACCACATTTTTCCACCACGTTGCCCTTTGGGGTACGGTCTGGTTGGGGTGGAAAAACGGACTCCGACAGCAGACAGAGTCTTTCCCTCCCGCTCACACCGGGTAAGGGTCTCCTTTACTTTGGGGCCAAAGAGAGTGGCACCGTCAAATGGGGCGTTAGTAAAGGAAGACTTGAAGGCTTCCGCAAATGAACATAAGCGCATCCAGGATTGCCTGTGAAGAGCAATCGCTGAAGCTGCTGCCCTACTCGAACCTTCGGCTGCGTAAGAGATCAGCCTCATGGACGAGTTCACAATGGATGTAAGGGTATTAAGTTGCGCTGTCACTTTCTCTGCGACAGCAGCATCTGTAGTACCCTGGAGGGTATCTCCCAACTCTTTGACTAGATCCCTCTGTAGTCGTGTAAAGTGGGTCAAATAGTTCAGGGATCGCATGGAAAAAGCCGCTGAACTAAAAATGCGCTTCCCATACCTGTCCATAGTCCTAGAATCTTTATTAGGGGGATGGACAGATGAGGAAGATTCCGACATCTCCTTTTTCGTGGCTGCTGCCACCACCATAGCGTCAAATGGAACTCCTTTTGTTAAGTAAGTCTTGTCCTGGGGTGCAGTGATATACTTATTGGGTTTCCTTGGGACTGGTTGCACTGTGTCAGGAGCCTCCCACGCCCTTCGAGCAATAAGTTCCATTAATTAGTCGAAGGGCGGAGTGACCCAGGAGGAAGAAGGGCGAGCACCGAATGCCTTCAGCAAGACTGACTCATCCTCAGAAGGGGGGAGGGACTGCCAGTCACCTCTCTGTTTCAGGATCTCCAATATGTCAGAAAAAGAGACATCTTCTGAAGGTGACTTAGGGGACCCTTCTGACTCATCTAAGTCAGTATCGGATGTCAAGGATTCTTGTGGAGAATCCAAGTGTCTCCTCTTACACAATCTTTTCCTAGGGACTTCTTCGTGGGGAGCATCCGAAGAAGCCTCCGAGGAAGAGGGGGCACCCTCCAGGGGTGGCTGAGACACCGGTGCTCGACGCTTGGATGTGGCCATGGGTGCAGAGGAGGATAACGGCCCTTTATGGGGAGGAGAGGTTGCTTCTACTGATGTGGTTGTCTGGGTAGACAACACCTTCCTCATCAGATCGAAAGCCCGGGGCCCGAGTCGAAGAATCTCCCGGTTCAAGAAATGGGAAGAATCCCGAAACAGGCACGAAGGCATCGACCCGAGGACGGAGCCGAATCGATCCGCGCCGAGGCCCCGAGGGAAGGGTCGGAACCGAAACGTCGGTTCAACTCGGCCCCGGAACCAAGGACAGATCGTCGGCTCCGAGACTCCGGTACCGGGTTCGACGGAGTCGAGGTGAGAGGAACAGACCGAGAGAAGGACGGTTCTGGACCCGAGGGCTCCACAATCAGAAGATCAACCTCTTCCGGCTCCAAAGACTCGATAGGTCTCGGAGGAGGAATGGATGGAGACAATGGGAGGCCTTCAAGTTTCGACACCAACTGGGTGGAAACTGAAATAAGTTTGGATAGGGCCGAATGCTCCAATAACTTCTGCACCACACGATCCACATCGACATCGGAGAGCTTAGAAGAACGGGTCGAAGGAACCGAAGACGGAGCCGACCTCAATAAAGTCGAGATCACCGGTTCCAAGGCTCGTGGCTCAGGAACCGACACCAGTTGAACACTCGGCCCGAAGTCTGTGGAACCGGTGATCTAACTTTACTCGAAGAGCTCGGAGCCGATGACTTGGGCTCCGACGTCTTCGATTCCTTCGAGGATTTGGATGCCTGGTCTGAAGCATCCAGAGCCTCCTGAAAGGAAGGTTTTAACAACCCTCTGTCCATGAGTTTCCTGCGCCTATCTGTCATGACCCTCCCACTAAAAGAGTGACAAATTGAACAGTCCTCTTGTAAGTGGAGAGGGCCAAGGCAGTAGACACAGGAACTATGGTTGTCAGTAACTGACATTTTTTGGCCACACTGACAACGCCTAAAGCCTGATTTAATTTTGTCAGACATTTTACAGTAGAGAGAAAAGTCAAGTCCAGTATAAAAGACAAATCCAATGTAAACAAGTCAAATCCGATGGGTATGTCAGTCCGGTTGTCAAATTTAGATGGGGATAGTAGGCCCCGAAAACTCTAACCAGATAAATTAAATTTTACGGTACCGAGAATTCTACCTACACACACACATACACTAAGTATACCTAAAGGTACTTTCAGAACAACTCTTTCTAAAATATAACAAAAAAATAAGTTATATCTTATCTGAAGATGCTCGAGCTAGCTCCCAGCGATGCGAACGCAGCAGTGGCAAACTAGATCTGAGGTAAAGGCAGAGGGGGATTGTGGGTATTAGATTGTCTCGAGCTTCTTCTCGATGCAGAGCTTGCAAGCGGCCGACACGGAGCCGAGGATCGGCTCCGAACCCATGTGTAAGAACAAACGGCGAGATTGAACACTATCACATTATAATTTGTCATTAAACATGAAAACATTATTCATTAATACCAACTCAAGAAGTGCATTCAATAGGATCTGTTCACTATTAGTAAATCTTTTACTGCTATTCATAATTGATCTAACAGCTTCCAAACCGAAATTATTAGGTATGGAAGTGAACAAGTTTTTAACATCTAGTGTAACCAGAAGGCATTTCTCATTAATTATTAATAGAGGCTGAAGAGGGGTCTAAGCCTGGTCCTTGAGACCAAATCACAAATCTGCTCCATTTGCTACGATAAAGTTTTCTGGTGAATGGTTTATGTGAGACCAGAAGTATCTTTTGTACTGGGGAAGAGAGATTATTCTGCCTGGCAATTACCAGAAGTGGTGGTACCAAGCGGTCAGCCAGAGAGTCATTACGTAGGGATGGACCCGCCCCTGTGGATGAAACAGGAGCTCCAGGGTTGGGTCCAGAGTCCAGAGATGGTGAACCGGATGAGGCCAAAGAAAAGGGAACCAAACTTGATGGGGCCCAATAAGGTGCAATGCGGATCACTTTGTTTCTCCACCATTGGGCTTTCTTGAAAAATTGGGGTATTAGGGGAATGAGAGGAAAGGCACAAAGTCGTCCAGGAGGCCAATCATGTAGAACAACATCTCTTGCTGCCTCTCCCGGGGGGGGGGGGGGTTAGGGCAAAGTAGCTGCTGCATTTGTGGTTCGTGGGAGGTGCAAACAGGATGCAGCAAGGCTGACCCCAACGATGAATGATTTCCATCACTACAATAGGACTGACAGACCAGTCATGAGGCAGGAGAATGCATCTGCTCAGTTTGTCCGCAATCACATTGGAGCTTCCTGGAATGTGCGTTGCTATTAGAAAGCAGTTGGAGGCGATCGCCCATTGCCATACTCTCATGGCTTCCCGACATAAGATAGGATCTGGATCCCCCTGTTTGTTGATGTACCACTTGGACATTTCTGACCGGATAGCAAATGTCCCTGCTGGAAGGGCATATTGGAATGCTTGCAATGTTAAAAGAACCACCCTCAGTTCTAGGGTGTTGATATTCAAATTGGCCTCAAAGGGGGACAAACTGCCTTGGACGGTCTTTCCCTGAAAAAGCCCCCCCCTCACCAGATCAGGGATGCATCCATGGTCACTATAGCCTTGGGCCAAGATGGGGAAAAGGGGCAACTCCATAACTCGTCTTCCAGCTTAATCCACCAATTCAGACCTTGATTGTACCAATTCGTAATGCAAATTGTATAAGATATGGGGTGAGTCAACAAGGACCACTGTGACGCTAGCAGCCACTGAAGCAGCCTCATGTGGAATCTTGCCAGGGGACTAGGGTGATTGCTGCTGCCACTGACCCTAGAACTTCTAAGATTAAATAAGCTGGGAGTATTTCTTGAGAGAGTATCACTTGTAGTTGTGACCTTAACTTTGGCAGTCTGTGAAGAGGTAGGGCAACCAGACAGGATATTGTATTGAACGTTACTCAGATGAATTCTAAGTTTCAAGTGGGTGTTAGATTTGACTTTTCCTTGATTACTGAAATACCTAAAAACTCTGCTAGGTCCACAGTACAGTACAAGGCATGAAGCAGTAGATGCCTGTGGGGGGGGGGGGGTTGGGCACTCATCTAAATATTGACACACCCAGAATCTTTGTAGTCTTAGATGAGCTGCCACCAGTGTCATGCATTTGGTGAATACCCTGGTGAGACCGAAGGGCAGTGCATGAAATTGGCAATGACTGGCTCCCAGCCAGAAAGTACAGTTGTGTACACTTACCATAAATGTAGATGTTGGAGTGTATTCACTGTTGCAGTCATCACACTTGGGTTATCCTGCCAGGGGTAGCCCTCAGTTGGCCTGAATACCAGAGGCTTATTATTTCTGCATCGGTTGCTGTTGCTCCAGAACTGACGTCAGGTCTTCAATGGTATAAAAACAGGCAGCCGACACCATTACATCAGTCTTTCTTGCCAAGGAGCCAGAAGCAGTTCCCATGACTGCCAGTCAGCCGCTGAGTTTTCGTTTCCGAAGTTGAAGTCTTCTAAAGCTAAGAACCCCATTGGGGATCCTTTTATCTTGCTCTACCCGATGTCAGAAAAAGTTAACAATTGTCTCGCCTGTGGAAAGCAAATACCACACCAAGATTTCCATTCTTACTGCTGTTTAGGCCGAGAACCATGACGTCCCTCACTGCCAGTTTTGAGCTTTGTTCAACGCCCAAACTTTTCGTTGTCAGGCCCTTATTGTAGCTAAATACTTTCACTCTATCTCCAGTCCCCTGTTTTCTTTGGCACTAAAAAGAATAGAGCAAAAAACGGATCCTACTTGGTGTGGTGGGACTGTCTGGATGACTCTTTTTTCGAGCAGCTTTTGTATCTCTTGAGCTATGTCCCTCTGACTGGGTGGAACTTCGGGATTATCCTTTGTGATTAAGGATAAAGATCAAAGAGGATGTGGTAACCTCTGGTAATTATGGTCTGCACCCACAAATCTGTTATTAAGTGCCAGCTGAGGTGGTGTAGAGAGAATCTTCCCCAGACTGCCTCCAGAGGTAAGCAATCGGGTCGCTTCTCAGAAGCGCTGATAGGGTTGCTCAGAGAAGGAATCTCTGGAATCCCGATTATGTGGACCTCCTCTCCACAAGAGGGGCGTCTTCCTGATGAGTTTCCCCCTCTGCCCCCGGGAAAAAACTCGCCATGTGCGTCCCGAAAAGGGCCTTGGGATTTCCTGAACCACGTCTTCCCACTCCTCGGATTCCTGGAATAGGGTCGTTGAGGGGGTGGAAGAACATATGCCCACAATAGAAAGGGTCTTTCTGTCCTCTTCACACCTGGCTAGTGTCTTTCACTTTTGTCCCAAACAACGAGGATGGGTCAACAGAAGCGTTGACAAAGGAAGACCTGAAGGGGTCCGCGAAGTTACACAAGCACATCCAGAAGTGACATCTCATGACAACACCTGCAGCCGCTGCTCTGGCCGTCCCTTCAGTTGTATGTGCTGTCAACCTCATGGAGGAGCTGGAGATAGATTCCAGGGTAGCTAGTTGTGAAGCAACATTGTCACATACCTTATCGGACACTACTCCTGCTAAGGTTCCTGACAGTTCGGAGATCAGGTCCCTTTGAAAACAGGTAAAATGTGCCAAATAATTCAATGACTGAATGGTAAATGTCATTGAAGCATAAACCCGCTTCCCCAATCTGTCCAATATCTGAGATTTGTGGTTAGAAGGATAGACAGTAAGACTCTCCTCTGCAAGTTTTTTCTTCGTGGCCACCAGCACCACCATAGCATCTACCGCTAAACCCTTGGACCAGTGGAGTTGATCCTCTGGGGGGGGGGGGTATTCTGTCAGGTCTCCTGGGGATTGGATCTACAGTGTCAGGGGCCTTCCAGGTGCACTGCATGATGAGCTTGACTAACTCATCTGCAGGTGGAGTCACCGAGGAAGTAGAAGGTTGGGCATGGAAAGCCTGCAAGAAGACAGATTCCTCAGAGGAAGGGTTGGTGGGCTTCCAAGTCACCCCGCTGCTTTAAGATTTCAAGAATGTCTCTGAGAAATCTTCAGGGGGTGAACGTGGGGAACCTCCCCCCTCATCGAAATCTGTATACTCGGTGAGAGATTCTTCTGGAGAATCAATGTGCTTCCTCTGGCATAATCTCTTACGGGGTGGCTCACTAGGGGAAAGATCTGAAGAGGATTCCGAAGAGAAGGTACCCTGCAGCAGGGTGTCTTGCTGCTCTCGTGCCTGCTGCAGGCCAGAAAGCACAGATATGACATTCCAACTGTGAGCCTGCTGGGGCAAGTGCCCTCTCTATAATCTGGAAGGTAGGCCAGCCCGAAGAGAGATGGGAGCCTGGAACAGAGAAACACAACCATGGAATTGGGGTCACACCCCACAACAACGAGCCCACCTCCAGAGAAGGAGTCGCGAGAGGACTCGGAACAGACAAAGAAACCAGAACCGTAGACGACACCATGGGTAAAAAAAATCGGTACCATACTAGGTCCTGGAGCAGACAGCCAAGTCTCGATCTCTCAGGTGAGTTCACTCCGACTGAGCAGATGTCCACAGAGTGTGTTCCGGCACCATCTGTACCAAAGAAGCTGGCCAAAAGAGGCGTCGGCACAGAGGGCTCCAAATCCTGTGAAGAGGTCGAAGGAGGAAGATAAGTTGGTGTCCGTGGAGAATAAACCTAGACTATGGGTTGGAGGGAGGTCCTGGACTTGAGTTGGAATGCCTCCGGCCACTAAGATCTGGCCACCAGTCTAACTATGTCAAACTCCAAAAGGCTCCTGGTAGAGCAAATGGACATCCCAGAGGGAGACTCACGGCGATCAATGAATAGACTGAACTGATGACCAGCAAAGGGATCAACTGACAAGGAATATAGAGTCCTGGGGAGGGGTTCGACCTTCAGCACTGAACCAGAAACTTGTATTGGGGTGGAAGTGACCAGTTTTGTAGAGGAAACTATTATTGGTGTCGACAGGGTCTGAAGTACCATGGAAGATGTTGATACCAGGGCAACTCGTCTGCTCTGTAGAAATGGACGGCACCGTGGATGGGTTGTAGACTCTGGTGCCGAGATTGGTGTTGGTACCGATTTCAAATTCTTAGATTTTGGCTCCGTTGAAACTCAGTCTTTGGACAATTTGGACTGAAGAGACTGAGGAGATGTAGGAACCTAGTAACTCCTCTTTTTGGCTTCCTTTTTAGGAGGTTTTGACACCTCCACCTCAGAGCCACCAAGAAAGGGTTTTTAATAAGCCTTTTAATATTAAATAAATTTTTTGTGCTCTGCCAGGGTCCGGGCAATAAAGCCCTTACAGGGCTCACAAGGAGGTTGAATCTGCACACGTAGAACTCCTAAACAATACACACAGGAAAGACGCCCATCAGAGTTGGGCATCTTCCTGCCACATGGGTCACACTGTTTGAAACCTGTGGTACCTTTTTTATCAGCAATCACTATTTGAAATACAGTCACTAATCACGGAGCACGCAATCACACACACACACACACACACACACACACACACACACACACACACACACACACACACACACACACTGCAAACGAGATTTTTTTTTGGTGTGGTGGTGCTGCGGTAGCGTTGTCGCCTCACAGTAAGACATTGTCCTGTTCGATTCTCAGCTAGAGCGTTTTCTGCGTTGAGACATGCGTGAATGGGCATACCTTCGTTGAAGGTTGTGTGTGAGGGCCGGCAACTCGGCACGTAAAAATCTACTGCCAATCATTAACGAACCGGAGTTCAGCTGTGGCGACCCCTAACCGGGAAAAGCCGAAAGACACAACAAAAACCAACTATGGTAACACACGGGAAATACCCAAGAAGGTAAAGAAAGAGAAAAGGGGAACAGGATACCAGCAATGGTATCTGAGAAATACCACAGGTAATTAGGAAGGGAAGGCATATACCAACTATGGTATGAGAGAGACACCAAAAGGTAAAAAGGTTGAAAAAGGATGCACTCACACTCTATTCAATAAACAACAATAAGATTGAGTACAAAAAAGCGTTAGAGAAACTTTAAAGGTAGAAAATTATGGAAAAAAGAATAAAATGTATTAATGTAGCTTGAGAGCACGGCCTGACAAGTCTTGAAACATTACGCGGCAAACAAGATCTAAAGGAAAGAGAAGAGAGGAACTAAGGGTAACCATAGCTCGAGGGTTTTTTGGCTAGAGCAAGTTTGATACAAAGGCAGAGTCGGTACTGAGGATGGAACCAAAACCCAACTGTCAAGAATGAAGACTGACATCATATCTTGTTTTAGCCATTCAACAATGTGCAATTGCACTTAAAGCAGAGCTCCAGGCTTTTACAGTTAGCTCAAGGAATAGTGCTCGACTTTTCTATCCCACCACAGTTCACATTACACACAAAAAAAGAACTGCATTTGATAGTATTCTTTTATATTTTAAGATGCCTCCTCTCTCTATTTTGAGTTGGTTTTATGCTTTTAAACATTACAAACAAGACTCAATCTTCGTATAATGGTTGTGTGTATTCTGATGTTATGCCATTTAACTTTATTTTATTTTAAATGCAACGAAGCAGTGTATAGTAAATCAGACCATACACAGTGCTTGCCATTTGTTTCTCCATTCATTACTATCTCCAAAAGGTGAGTGACCCACCATCACAAATAGCATCTTTGATCTTTATCCAGAGAGTACACAGTGTGTATTGAAAGCTTGGAAACCAGATTCCATAATTTCTAATATGTATGCCAACAATTTCTAAATATGTATACCAACATATTCTAAATGTGCGCAATACTAATTGGGAAGCCTCATTAAATAAAAATTAGTCTAGGATGCCAAATACTGGTGACATCTGCAGCAAAATGTCAGGGGGGGGTTACGTTTACGATATGTGGCCGGATATATTTTAAATCTTCCATTGGCAGAAAAGCTGCAGTTTCAACATAAATCTGTTATCTTTCATAGATGAAAGGAGAATACGGCTGTACCCATTATCTCTGGCAGAAATGCTAATGTGGGTGATGACAGAACCTTGAATGTTTCAGAATGAGTCTGAGCATTAAAATATGCCACAGAAGAGAACATTAACAGCATTGCATTCAGAACTTTGGTACACAGAAGGTGCTTACCTATTTAAGTTCCAAATTTGCTTTCAGCTTATACTGCAAGCAGTTGCAAAAACAGATGGAAGCATTTATGCACATACATTTACATATTATATGCAAAATACATAGAGATGTGCATATATTTGAATATACATAATTATATATGGCATGTGACTGGAATAGTGGTATACTGAAAGTCATAATAAAGAAAACAAAATCCTGTTTTTTTATAGAAAACTTTACAATATTGAACTCAAAATACCCACCCAATACCATACTTGTATGTACAGTGCACCAGTACACAGTTGCTAACATGGGTCCTGGCAAAGAACACCCCCCCACCCACCAAGTCCTGCTTCACAAAAATGGCCAGCTCAATACATTGACAAACATTACATCAACCATAAATGGGAAGCACTAAAAAAAAAAGGATTTATACAGGTTGAAGCCCCCCCCTCCCACTTCCCCTCACACCCTCTGTTAATCATATATACCAACTCCAAGACTGCAAAACTGTAGGGAAAGGGCAAAATCCTACTCTCCATTGTGTGGTGATCTCCCAAACAAATGCCAGCATCCTATGATTAACCAGCAGTTCTATAAAACAAGCTTCCTTCTTAAATGGTTGATGCATCAAACCTACAATGAAACACAGTGAACCCATAGATATATATTTAAATCTTACATATATACGATTTAAATGTGTGTGTGTGTGTATATATATCTATATATATCTATATATATATATATCTATATATATATATATATATCTATATATATCTATATATATATATCTATATCTATATATATCTATATATATATCTATATATATATATATATATATATATCTATCTATATATCTATATCTATATATCTATATATCTATATATCTATATCTAATCTATATATATATATATATATATATATATATATATATATAGATATATATATATAGATATATATATATATATATATATATATATAGAGAGAGAGAGAGAGAAGAGAAAGAAAGATATAGATATATAGGTATATAAATATATACGTCTATATACGTGTGTATAGTATATATAGCACACATGCATGCACATCTGCAGTGGACATAAAAAGTATACACACCTCTGTTAAAATGCCAGTTTTTTGTGATATAAAAAAATGAGACCACAATAAATCATTTCAAAACTTTTTCCCACCTTTAATGTGACCTATAACGTGTACAACACACTTGAAAAACAAATCTGTTACGGGAAAAATATAAAAAAATACAATAAGCTGGTTGCATAAATGTGCACACCCTTTAAAAAGAAGTTATGTACTTACCATAACGTTCCATGTGAGTTGTTCTTCTCACCTTCATTATTACTTATGGGTTCAGAGCCAATCCTCAGCTCCGAGTTGGCCTATATGCAAAGCTTGAGGCAGCTCAAGGCCAAAGCCCTATCCCACAATGCACCTCTACTTTCCCCAGATCTTGTTTGCTGCCAACTAGCGTAAAACCTACCCCAAATTTTGAGGAAATCATACAGACCACTTGAGAAGAAACTCATCAGGAGAACCAAAACCAAAACAGAACCTCTTGAACTTCCAGACACTGGATGGGGGGGGGGGGGGGGGTAGGTGGGGGGGTCGTAATAATGAAAGCGAGAAGAACATAACTTCATGTGAAGTTGTTCAATCTCGCCTTCATTCTTACTGATGGGTAGCGTCCCCAGCACCACAATCTTGGGTGGCTCATGGGAGTACCTGCTTAAGGACAGCAGACCCAAATGAAGCTCTGTCCCTAGAGGCCTGGTCTACTTTGTAGTGAGATATAAAGGTATGTGGCTTTGACCAGGTGGCAGCTGCACAAAATGAATCAAGAGGTAGCCTGGTCAAAAAGGCAACAGAAGTAGAAACCGCTCTTGTAGAATGAGCTTTGACTTTGACATGTAATGCAATGCCTTTTGTTGCATCTTTCGGCTTATCCCAGTTAGGGGTTGCCACAGTGGAACTCCGGTCCGCTAATGTTTGGTAGTGGATTTTTACATGCCGAGTTACCAGCCCTGACGCACAACCTTCAACGAAGGCACGCCCATTCATGCATGCCTGCTGCACGGTAAATAAAGGATATATCAGAGAGCCATTTAGACAAGCTAGATTTGGATACCGGTGCACCTTTTTTAGAATCTGAGGAGACAAACAGCTAATCAGCCCTTCTATGATCTTTTGTCCTGTCCAAATAGAACAAAGTTGTCTATGGGCATCATTTGTGAAGCATGTATTCCAACTGATTTGAGTAATTGGGAAAGAAAACAGATAATTCACTCATCTGATTAAGTGTGAATTCGGAACAAACTTTTGGTAAGAAAGACGGATTCGTCCTGAGGGAAACCCTATCTATGTCAAATATTAACTACGGCTGCTTAAAAGAAAGGGCTTGCAACTCCGAAATTCTGCACGCTGATATAATGGCCACCAAGAAAATGGTCTTCCAAGCAAGATATTTCAGCTCACAAGAAGAGGCAGGCTCAAAGGGCAGGAGAATAATCTTGGACAGGACTAGGTTCAAATTCTATGGAGCAGTAGGAGATCTGATCAGTGGTTTTAAGTGCATCGTACTCTTCAAAAAAGCCTTAGCCAACTTGTTAGACATAATACCATTTTTTAGATGCACCTATATGAAAATTAGAAATAGCAGCCAGTTGCACTCGAATGCTTGCTGCTGCAGCTCCTTCATTTAACAGTTTTGTCAGAAATTCCAAAAATATCTGAAATGGAAGCCAGAAAAGGGTCAATGTTATTTTGCTGAACCCAGATGGAAAACTTTTTCTACTTACTGAGATAAAGTTTCCTGGTTGAAGATTTGTGTGAAGACAAGAGAATATGTAGAGCCTCTTCTGATAAATTCTGGGACCTGGCTATAGGGGAATTGGAGCAGCCAAGCTGTCAGTTTGATGGACTGGACAGAAGGGTGAAGAGCTCCTGATGAGTGGGTCAACAGATCTGGCAATGGGTCCAGGATCCAAGGCTCCTCCAGTAGATGAGGCTTCAGAAAGGGGAACCAAATTTGATGGGCCAATATGGGGCTATTAAGATAAGTGTCCTGCCCGGAAAACTGGTTTTCTGTAAGACTTTGGGATTCAGGGGAAATGGCGGGAAAGCATAAAGGAGTCCCAGAGGCCAATCATGGACGAGTGCATCCCTCGGAGGTTGTCCCTGTTGAGGGATCAGGAAAAAGTAGTGGGGGTAGCAAATAGGTAGCAGCAAGGCTGACCCCATCTGCAGAAAATCGTTTCCGCTACTTTGTTCTTGAGAGACCACTCGTGAGGCAACAGAGTAGAACTGCTGAGCCTGTCTGCTATCACGCTGCATTTCCCCGGGATGTGCGTTGCTATCAGAAAGCGCTGGGTGAACTCTGCTCATTTCCATAATCTTAGAGCCTCTCGACATAGGGGGTAAGATTTGGTTCCTCCTTGTTTGTTTATGTACCAGACTACGGACATGTTGTCTGACTGAATCGCAATCGTGCCTAGAGGAAGAGTCTTGAAAGGACTGCAATGCTAAAGAACCGCTCTCATCTCTAGGACGTTTATGTGCAAATGAGCCTCATGAGCCTCCCATGTACCTGATAATGCCCCCCACCCAATCAGGAAGGCGTCCGTGATCACTGTTGCAACTGGAGCAGAGAGGACAAAAGGACGTCCCATAGTCACCATCTCGGACGTCAGCCACCATCGAAGATCGTCCTTGCAAGATTCGATTATCAGAACTGGGTGATTCATCGGTAAGTCCTGAAATGTCCATCGTGTGAATAGCATCCACTGAAGAATGCGCATGTGAGATCTTGCTAGGGGTATTGCAATAATCACTGCTGCCACAGTGCCGAGCAACTTGAGAATCTGTGATGCTGGTGCTTTTTGTCTTGACAGGAGATGCACAATTTGTTGCCGTAAGGTAAGCACTTTTTCTGGAGGGAGCTTTAGGGACATGCTGACCGTGTCTAAGTCTGCTCCTATAAACACTGTACACTGCAATGGCAATAAAGCAGACTTTTCTGAATTTATCGTAATGCCCAGTTGGAAACATCGATCTAAGGCAGTCCCCCTTGCCCGAATAAGTTGATGCCTGGTGGGAGCGGTGAGGAGCCAGTCGTCCAAGTAAGGAAACACCCGGATTCTTAAATGTCTCAAGTGAGCCATGACCACTGCCATGCATTTGGTGAACACTCTGGTGCTGTGGTGAGACCAAAGGGCAGGGCCCAAAACTGGAAGTGACCAGCTCCCAGCCTGAAGCGTAGATAATCCCAGGATGGCCTGGCCATTTTGATATGGTAGTATGTATCCTGGAGATCTACAGAGCACATCCAATTGCCCCACCCTAAGAACAGGAGTATGGACTGAAGCGTGACCATCCAGAACTTTGTCTTTACCACATACTTGTTGAGTCTGCTGAGGTCCAAAATACGTCTCCAGTCCCCTGTCTTCTTTGGCACCAAAAAGAATCTTGAGTAAGTTCCGTATCCTTGCTGGTCTGCTGGGACTGGTTGGATGACTCAGTTTTGCAATAGTTTTTGGACCTCTACGGATGTCACATCCCATAGACTGGGTGGAACGTTTGGGTAATGCGAAGTGTTGTTTTTGCGCTAAAAGTACCTTTTGGAATTGTGGCCAAAAAAAGTTCAACCTTGGTCTCATCAGACCATAACACATTTTCCCACATGCTTTTGGGAGACTTGATGTATTATTTTGCAAATTTTAGCTGGGCTTGGATGTTTTTCTGTGTAAGAGAAGGCTTCCGTCTTGCAACCCTACCCCACAGGCCACACATATGGAGAATGCGGGAGATTGTTGTCACATGTAGTACACAACCAGTATTTGCCAGAAATTCCTGCAGCTCCTTCAGTGTTGCTGTAGGTCTCTTTGCAGCCTCCCTGAACAGTTTTCGTCTTCTTTTCATCAATTTTGAAGGGATGTCCAGTTCTTCGCAACGTCACTTGTCCCATACTTTCTCCACTTTTTGATGACTGCCTTGACTGTGTTCCATGGTAAACCTAATGCTGGGGAATGTGTTTTGTACCCTTCTCCTGGCTGACACCTTTCAACAATTAGATCCCTTTGATGCTTTGTATGCTCTCTGTGAACCATGTAGCAGGCAACTTGGTAAATGTCAGGAAAATCCTACTAGGACAGCTGAACTGTACTTGGGGTTAATCAGAGTCTCTAATTGATGGCAGGTGTGTACTCAAGAAGACTGAATGCTGTAATTAAAGCAAAAGGTGCTTCAACGAAGTACAAAGAAGTTGTAGTTTATTGGCCGTTTGAGCAGTTTTTCCATCTCTTTCAACTTTCTGGTTTAAAAGTCCACTTTTGCGCTTTTCCCGCCTTTCCTTAACTAGTCTAGTCCAGATACAGATTTCCTGTATCCAGGACGGTATGTAAGCTTCTGACCTCCCCCCCAATCCTTTCTGTGTTGGAAGGAAGTCTTCTAGCTTATCAGTGGGAGTGGTAAGCACTCGGTAGCCTATCTACCGCAAGAGAGTGGTTTCTGGCCCAGAAATTGTAGTTTATTGGCCCTTTAGGCAGTTTTCCCATATCTTTCAACTTTCTGGTTTAAAAGCCCGTGTTTGCGCTTGTTTCCTGCCTTTCCTTAATTAGTCTAGTCCAGATACATATTTGCTATATCCAGGACTGTTTGTAAGCTTCTGAGCAGTGCCAAAGTCTGCTCTTCAATTTTTTCCCTTAGACCTGCTAGTTCTCTCCTCTCCTGCACTTTTACTAGCTTATTAGTCTAGCACTTTACCAGACTTCTTGTAGCAATTACTGTAGCACACAAAAGTGCTACCAGCACTAAACTTTCTACAAAGAAACAGATCTAGTACTTATGCCCATCCTTCCAGGCATGTCTAAAGGTCAGTTCCCTGTGCTTTCTCCTATTATCCTGGTGAACTTGGGCATCCTGAGGCAATGAAGCAACTGCCTCATGTACACTGACAATCCTCTCCTCTTACCTCCCAACACTCAGACTTGCGAGAGATGCACTTATATATCCAAATTGGAAGCCACGCACTCTCCAGCCAAGATCGGAATAGCTGTTCAAGACGAGAAGGTCAACACTTGCACCACACCACATGGAAAACCTAGACCTCCAGAACACTCACTAGCACTGCCTTCACAGAAAAACACAAACCACATACCCACCTTCTCGGAGGCTCTCAAAAATCTACCCAAACAGCAGAGACCTCAAAGGCAGAAACCCACTCGACCACCACAACACACTAATCATGAGACAACTCTCCTAAACAGTGTGCCACTCAACCAAAGCCCCTTAGGCATGCCCAACACACTAGTCACAGGTGATTCGATAGTGAGGCACACTGACGCCCCACTCACTAGGTTGAATAAGGATAAAGCAATAGTCAGCTGCCTGTCAGGCTCCAGGATCCACCACATAATGCAAGCACTCAGGTCCTTCAACAACAGGTACAAATATGACTGTCATTGTACATGTGGGTGTGAATGACCCGAGACATACCTCCCTGGACTACATGAAGGGGGACATGGTGGAGCTCTCAGATTATGTAGCCCAGGCGGGTATGACCCTATTCCTGAGCAGCATCCTACCATCACCCAGAATGATACCACAGTACAAGCAGAAAATGACTGATTTCAACAACTGGCTAAGTTTCTGGTGTCATTCTAAGGGGATCCACTATGTCTGCCTCGGATGACATGACTGATGGACCTAGATGCTTTGTCAGAGATGGCCTGCATCTGTCACACCAGGGCTTCTGGATACTGGTCAAGGGTCTTGCCACCCCTATAGTGTCTTTTTAGGCGGTGTTCCAAACTTCAAATTACCACCGTAACAGCTGCAAAAATGCAATCTGAGGGTCATGCTGCTCAATGCTAGAAGTCTACATCTCAAAATGCAGTTTCTCGAAGCACTCCTTAAAATGGAGAACATCGACATTTGTGCCGTAACAGAGACCTGGTTCAAGGCAGCAGAAAGCATGCCTGCACTACCGTGCTACAACTCATTCCACACCTTTCAGCCCCAGAACTTCGACCAAAGGCAGTAGTGTTTCCATATTCAAAGGATGCGCACACCTCCAGACTGGCAGCCCAACATAATGTTTCAGAGATACTTCAGGTGCAGCTAACAATGGGTAAGACAGCGATTCAGGCCGTAGCCTGCTATAGGTCTGCAACCATGTCCCAAGTCTCGCACTCCACTTTCCTAAGCACCCTGGAAAATATTAGGGTCCAACATAACACACTCATACTGGGTGACTTCAACTACCCCTCCATTAACTGAGAAAACTACTCATGTACCAATACACTTGCCCAACGTTTTCTGGAATTCATTAATTCCAATTTCCTGGACCAGCACATTCTTACCTCCACTAGAGGTAGCAACATCCTTGACCTGGTTATTACTAACATGGGCGACCGTTGCTCTGCAGCAATAGTCATCTCCTCCTTGGTTAGATCAGACCACAAACTAATTACCTTGGAAATCCACATCCCTCCCCCACAAATGTAATCACCATGAAAAACTTCTCCAAAGCTAACTTTGGGCTCCTAAAAACATAGGTGGCTAACTTCACGGCACCCATGCAAATGGAGAATAGTTGCATGACCGCCAAATCACACACCAATGCACAATAAGAACACATACACAAATGCATGGATCTTGCCATACCAAACAGAACCAAGACGCTCTCCTCCAAAAAAAGGAAGCCAATCTGGTGGTCCCCTGTCATAAACAAACTCTACAACAGAAAGAAGAAATTGATGCGGAATAAGGTGAAGTCTCAAGACTGGAAAAACTCCCTTATCAGCCTCAACAAAAAGTTGAGACTCCTCATCAAATCCTCTAAAGCTAACTATGAAAACAGAATTGTAGCAGATGGTAAAGACAACCACAAGGCCTTCTATAGTTATGTAAGGAATCTCCACGGCAATACCCAGATTTGCTCTGAGCTACTGCACAATGGTACCTCCAACAGATATTGCCAATATACTGGCCGACAGATTCAGTGCCAACTTTACCCCCACCCCCAAAGGACCAGTGACAATACCAGTACATTTCCAGGCACCCAGTATTATTGCTGTACAGGTTAAAACAGCACTGTCCAAGGCCAATGATACAGCTTCTATGGGACCTGACAATATCCCTGGCTGTGTTCTACATTCTACATAAACTACAGAGTGAACTGGCACCTCACCTGTGCGCCCTGTTCAATCACAGCAATCACCTCAGACTTTGTCCCTACGGAATTGCGCACTGCTACAGTCATCCCTCTCCACAAAGGAATAGAGACTACAGACCCTGGGAACGATCGCCCCATTAGCCTAATGAGTCTGATGTGCAAAGCTATGGAACACATCATCATGGACCTAATAAACAAGGATATAGGGA